>NW_007726423.1:679174-684495 GCF_000696425.1 Galeopterus variegatus | reverse complement strand
AAAATTAGACACAATCTCAGCCTTTTTTTAACATAATGATTTCCGTTCCTTTGGTTATATTATTAGAAGAGGGATTGCTGGATTGTATGGTAGATCTATCTGTAGATGTTTGAAAAGCCTCCATACTGTTTCCCATAGTGGCTGCACTAACTTAAATTCCCACCAACAGTGTAGGAGTGTTCCCTTCTCTCCACACCCTTGCTAGCATTTGTTATTTCAGTCTTTTTGATAATAGCCAGTCTAACTGGGGTGAGGTGATATCTGAGTGAGGTTTTAATTTGCATTTCCCTGATGATTAGTGATGTCGAGCTTTTTTTTTTTTTTCCTTTTTGTCTTTTTTACTGACCGGTAACGGGATCGCAACCCTCGGTGTCGCGCCCGCACCTCGCTCAGCCAGTGAGCGGGAACCAGTCTCCACATGGGATCTGAACCCTCAGCGGAGCGCCACCGCGCTCCCAAGTGGCGCACTCTCCAGTGCGCCACTGGGCCGGCCCTGTGCCGAGCATTTTTTTAAAGTGCCTGTTGGCCATTTATATGTCTTCTTTAGAAAAATATCTATTCAGTTCCTTTACTCATTATTAATTGGATTATTTATTTTTATTTTTATTTTTATTTTTTATTGTGTAATTGCTTGAGTTCCTTCTATATACTGGATATTAATCCCTTGTCAGTTTGCAAATATTTTCATCATTGCTTCACTCTGTTGATTGCTTCCTTTGCTGTGCAGAAGATTTTTAGTTTGATACAGTCCTGTTTGTTTATTTTTTCTTTTGTTGCATGTGATTTGGGGCTCTTGTTCAAAAAGTCTGTGCCCAGTCCTAGTTTCTGAAGTGTTTCCCCTATATTTTCCCTTAGTAGTTTTACAGTTTCAAGTCTTATACTTAAGGTTTTCATATATTTAGGGTTGATTTTGGTATATGATGAGAGGTGCAGGTCTAGTTTCATTCTTCTGCATATGGATGTTCAATTTTCCCAGCACCACATATTAAAGAGGCAGTCTTTTCCTCGATGTAGGTTTTCATTGCCTTTGTCAAATGTCATTTGGCTGTAAGGCTGTGGGTTGATTTCTGTGTTCTCTGTTATGTTCCACTGGTCTGAGTGTCTATTTTTATGCCAGTTCCATGATGGTTTTGTTATTATAGCTTTGTAGTATAATTTGAAGTCAGGTAGAGTTGTGCCTCTGGCTTAATTTTTTTATTTGCTCAGGTTTGCTTTGGCTGTCTGAGGTCTTTTATTGTTCCATTTGAATGTTAGAATTTTTTTTTTTTTAATTTCTGTGAGGAATGTCATTGTTATTTTGATGGGGATTGCACTGAATCTGTAGATCACTTTGGGTAGTGTAGACATTTTCACAATGTTAATTATTCCCATCCAAGAGCATGGAATATCTTTCCATCTTTTTGTGTCTTCTTTAAATTCTTTCAGTAGTGGTTTGTAGAGAAATCTTTCATTACAGAGATCTTTCAACTCCTAGGTTAAATTTATTCCTAGGTATTTTATTTTTGTGATGACTATTGTAAATGGGCTTACTTTCTTGATTTCTCTTTTTGTTAGTTCAGACAAATAAATGGGCTTACTTTCTTGATTTCTCTTTTTGTTAGTTCAGACAAACTATTAGCCAGAATAAAATAAAATAAAATAAAATAAAATAAAATAAAATAAAATAAAAGAGAGAAGACCCAAGAAACAAAAATCAAAAATGAAAAAGGAGACATTACAGCTGATTCCACAGAAATACAAAAAATTATTAGAGACTATTGTAAACAATTATACATAAACAAATTTGAAAACCTGGAGGAAATGGGTAAATTTCTGGACACATACAAACTACCAAGACTGAACCAATAAGACAAAGAAAACATGAAGAGACTGATAACAAGCAATGAGATTGAAGCAGTAATCAGCAGTCTCTCAACAAATAAAAGCCCAGGACCAGATAGCTTTACTGTTGAATTCTAACAAACTTTAAAGAGGAATTAATACCAATTTTCTTCAAACTATTCCAAAAAATTGAAACAGAAGCTACTCTCACAAACTCATTCTATGAGGCCAGCATCACCTTAATATTAAAACCAGACAAAGAGACAACAAAAAAGAGAAAACTACAGACCAATATCTCTGATGAACATAGACACAAAAATCCTCAGTAAAATACTGGCAATCAGAGTACAATAGCACATCAAAAAAAAATTATACACCACGACCAAGTGGGATTCATCCCACAAATGCAAGGATGGTTCAACATATGCAAGACAATAAATGTGATACATCAAATCAACAAAATCAATCAGAAAAACCATATGATTATCTCAACAGAAGTAGAAAAAGCATCTGACAAAATTCAACATCCTTTCATGATAAAGACTTTCAACAAATCAGGTATAGAAGGAAAGTACCTCAATACCATAAAAGTCATCTACAACAAGCCCACTGCCAGTATCATTCTGAATGGTCCAATATGCATGAGCTGGGGGCCCGGATTTGTCTCTGCGGATGTCAGCAAGGGTACAGGAGGGGTCCTCTGGGGCCATAGACAGGATCTTAGAACAGAAACTGAGAAAGACAGGTGTGCACACACATCTGCCCTTGCACATACACTTGCACTATCTTAGTCTGCTCCAGGGTCAGTGACCACCCCCCAGCAGAGAGATGAGCCACTGCATTCACACTGACTTAACCACACTCCCCACACTGTCCTGTCCCCTGGCTGGTGATCAGAAGCATCCATCGTGACCTGCCCCTGCACAGGCTCAGGATGTGAGGTTGCCAGGAGTAGGAATAGAGAGGAGGAGGAGGAAAAGAGGGAAGGAAGTTCCTCCAGAGCCTGATCAGCCCAGAAACAGAGATGACTGCAGATCATCCCAGGGTCACTTTGCACAGACTATCATTGCCTGTCCCATACTCTGCTAGCACCCTAATCCTTTACTCCCCTCCCAGTCCTCTCTGGGTCCTTGCCAGTTGAAGGTTGAATCACAGTAAATCATTTGATAGCCTTGACCCTGGTGTCTAGCGAGGCTGTGGGCCAGTGGCATCTAATGAGTTATGTGGGAACCTGGGCTCTGGGTGGCCATCAGCCTGTTGAGGCCATTGCAAGGGGGAGGTTGGGAGAGGCTGGTCTGTGTCCGGGGCTATGCCACCCTGTCCTTTCTCCTGCCCCAGAGTGTCCTGTGCTTCCTACCATGCCCTAGGAGCTGTGGAAATAGGCAGTTTGTAACCACTAACAATTTATTTTGTATAACCAACAAGGAGAGGTGGGCTCGAGTCCAAAGGGCTTCTCTCATCCCAGGAGGGAGTACCTCCTAGGCAACCAAGAAGGCTGACTTGGGGCTTGGGTCCTCTACTTGCAGCCTTCTAGCTCTATGTGGGGCAGCATGTCCTGAATTTTGGAGCACTTGTATTGCAGCTGCCTAGGGAGCCAGACCTAGGCACTGGGATCTCCAGGTCCAGACCTGCACAGTTTCTTGGAGAATGTCTTTTTGAATTTTGGAAGCAGGGGCTCTGTGCCCTGGGCTTGGCCACAGGCTTCTGTCCCATCGATGCCCAGGTGGCCACACAGGGCCCCAAAGCCTGGCCTTCCCAGCCTCCTTGTGTGATGGTGGCTGGTGGCTGAAATACCTCCTCCTGCCCCACCCTCTCTAAGGGGGCGGTTGCTCCTCCAGCCCCTTGTAGACACTGGCTTGGCTTTGTGGGGCATACGCAGGCCCCAGGTAGGCACAAGGTGCTCTGGCAGGCAATGCCTTGCCTTGGTCCAATTTCCAGCAGTGTCCAGGGCCACAGGGGGCTCAATCCCCTCAGTTGTCATCCTGGCTGCTAGGGGGCCCATGCTATTCCTTGTGCCCCTCCACTCCCAGGCCTTGGATTGGGTCCCAGCTGGGCCCTTCTGGGATTGATACTTGTGCCCTGTGAGAGGGACTCCATTCCTCAGGTCAACCTGCATGAGCATTCAGGGTGCACTGCCAGCTGGTTGTGGCTGGAAGGACATCATATTCTCCCTCCTCTCTAGTGGCCCACAAGTGTCCTTACTATCCTGTCACTGTCCTGTCCCCCGGATGGTGGTCAGCAGCATCTGTTGTGACCCACCCCTGGACAGGCTCAGGATGTGAAGGTGCCAGACACCAGAGTAGGAATAGAGAGGAGGAGGAAGTTCTTCTGGAGCCAAATAAGCTCAGAAACAGAGGTGACTGTGGGTCATCCCAGGGATGCTTTGCACAGACTATCACTGCCTGTCCCATAATCTGCTGGCACCCTAGTCCTTTATTCCCTTCCAAGTCCTCTCTGGGTCCCTGCCAGGAGAAAGTTGAATCCCATCATTTGATGGCCTTGACCCTGGTGTCTATCAGAGGGTAGGAGGCTGTGGGCCTGTGGCCTCTAATGAGGTATGTGAGAACCTGGGTGGCCATTGGCCAGCTGAGACCATTGCGAGGAGGAGGCTGGAAGAGGCTGGTCTGTAGCCTGGGCTGTGCCACTCTGTCCTTTCTCCTGCCCCAGAGTGTCCTGCACTGCCTACAGAGCTCTGGGAGCCACAGAAACAGGCATGTTGTAACCACTCACAATTTATTTTGTAGTAACCGACAGGGAGAGGTGGGCTCAAGTCTTTAGGTCAACCAGTGTGAGCCTGCAGGGTACACTGCTGGCTGGTTGGGGGTGGGAGGACACCACACTCTCCCTCCTCCCTAGTGGATCACAAGTGTCCAGCCTCCCCAGTGACAATGATTTTCAGTCAAGGAGCCATCTGGGGCTGCAAGGCAGCTTGCCGGGCTGTGTGTGTCCCTGTCTTCAGAGGGAGGTGGAATGCAGAGACCACCGTGCTGGGGGTGTGACGTGGGCCTTGCCTGTGGGCCTTCAGTGGGCCAGGTAGGGCCTGGGAATGGGGTTTCCATCGGGCTGCAGGGCTAGGCCTGTTCTGCATTCCTGTGGGTGGCCATGGCTGATGGGGAAGTGGCAGGGACCCAGCACTCCTGCTGAAAACTGACCTGCAGGAACCAGGGGCCCCCAAAGTCTAGGCTGGTGGGTGTTATACTTCTTGCTGTATACCGGAGACACAAAATGGGATCACTCAAAGCAACATAAACACAATGAGAAGCCTGACGGAACTGCACCTCAGCAACTCGTCTGTTAGAAGGAGAAACTGGGTGCAGCCCCATTCAAAGTTAGCTTCTGTTTTTATTGTAAAGACAAGGAAGTTTCACAAGAAAAATCAGTTGATTCAATCATTTCAAAAGGACACAAAGACATGGGCAACGTGACAAAAGTTACCCAGAGCTAAGTATAGCTTAAACAATGGAACATAGTAACATCATTAAAACAAACAGCATGATATA
>NW_007726423.1:658964-677851 GCF_000696425.1 Galeopterus variegatus | reverse complement strand
GCCAAGGACTTTTTTCCCATACATGCATTTCCTAAAAACCCTATACTAAAAATCAACTGAGAATCAATTTCTAACCCTCTACAGGTGGGGAGGTTAGGAAGCGAGGTCCATTGAAGGAGTGTCCGTACTATTGGTGGCCTGTCCTGGACTGGGGACAGACCAGCCAGATCCTGATTTCTCTGGGCTCCCAGTAAGAGACCTGCAGCCCTGGGCTCTGTGCAGGCCCCCTCCTACCACCGGGCCACAGCCTCCTGAAGCTGCTGGACCTGTTCTGATGGGCCAGCCCACTACTGTTGGGGAGGGTCTCCATGCTGCAGGAGGCCAGCCAAGGCCCGGGTGCCAAGGACACCAGCTCTAGGCCCAGGACTTTCCTTGGAAACTCCTCAGGTGTTGCTGAAAGGAAAGCAGATGTGGTCAGCTTCCACACAGAGGGCCACTATCCGGCCCTTCCAGGACAGGCCCCATGGACCCCGGTCCCTGGGGTGCTCCAGGTTGCTGTGTGTCTTCTTTGGCCTGACATTGGGGACACTCCTGCAGGCTGCTGATCCCAAAGCAAAGGGCGAGGCCAACCCGAGGCTTGGGAGCTGGCAGGGCACCTCAAGCTGCTCCTGGGACATCCCCACAGTGTTTGGTCTGGGCTGGCTCAGGCTTTCTGCATCAAGCCCTCACCCCATAGCTACTGGGACTGGGTTTCAGTCTTGATTCAGAACTAAAGCAGGTGACATCCTAACTGTCACCTGACCCACTTGCCACCTAACATGGTGGCCTCTCCCCATACTGAGTGAGATGCTGCCAGGCACTTGGCACCCCCCGCCCACTAGGTCCATCTGCTCCTTGCCAGAACTGGACCGTTCCCACACTCAGCCGAACTCTGGGTACTGCCTCGGGACTGGAGGTCTCCTATGTGCCCTCGTTCCACACCCTTTTTAGCTTTGGAACTCAATTATTTTTCAGTGTCTGGCTCAGGGCTTGTTGTCCTGACATCTTAGTGGGAGTTCAGGATGGAAGGGGTCACCCTGCTGCTCTCCGGGGGGCTGTTGCTGCTTTCAGGTGTGCTCTTCTGCTTGAACAGATAGGTCTGAAGGCTGCTGGGGCTGTCAGGGGGTCTTTGAGGGCAAGAACTGGAGGGCATGGCAGAGGAGCTGGTGGCAGATGGCCCACATCCCCCTCCTCGTCTCTGAGGTGTCTGAGGCTGGCACGTGCCCTGACGCCCTGCTGGCCTTGCTTTCAGAAGCTTCTTAGAGCACAGGAGGGGAAGAGGAGGTGGAAAGCCCAGAGAGCAGGGCTGGTGGCTCCTGGGCCTTCCTGACCGTTTGCTGCCCCAGATGGTGAATCACCAGGGGACCTAGTGCTGGACCCACCTGAGGGGCCAGGTCACACTTAGCTTGATGTAGTTCTGCCATGGAGGCCTGAAGGTGCCTCAGCACCTCGTCGTCATCGAGGGCCCAGTCCACAGAGAGCTGGTCGTGTACAAACTAGAGGATGTCATCCAGGGGCAGCTTCTGGAGGTGTTCTAAACATGGGGTGGGAGTCAGGCCAGAAAAGGTTCCCCCGCTGGGTGATTCAGTGTCTGGACCTTGCTCCCTTTCAGGGCACCTCCTCCTGGGTGGCTGCAGGGTCCTGCCTTGGACACACCTGGGTTCCAGCTGTGATGGGAATCCAGGGCCAGAAGAAAAACCAGGCCAGGGGAGTGCCTGCCCCGCTCCTGCCTTCTATCAGTGTCATGTCAGGGGCTGAGCTTGGCGACTGGAAAAATCCATGGTGCCCTGCCCAGCCCACCACATTTGGCCTGGCCTGGCCCCTCCATGACTGGCTCACTTTGGGCTGGGGTGGTCTTGCAGTCCAATGGTCAGTGTAAACAGTTGCCCATGGCACAGCTGCCACCCTGAGGTCCCTGGGGAACAGGCGTACTTACTTCCGTGAACATTCAAGATGGTACAGGCCATGGCCATGAGCAAATGCTCACCCTCCAGTAAGTATTTGTCCCAAAGTCTCAGGGTAAAGCTGACCAGCATCTGTGGGAACAGCAGTCATGGGATATGCAGGCCTATTCAGGCCAAGCGCTTGGTGGCCTGAGCTCGGCCCACTGTGGCCTCATTTTGTGGTGTGGAGCCCCCCAGCAGGGGAGGAGATTCTCCACAAGGCTGCCTGAGGCACAGTCCTGCAGCTTCTCAGGGGGTGAACTCATAGCAGAGGGGCCGCACCTCCCAGAAGGAGAGACTCCCTCATGGCTCAGGGCTTCCTAGGGCTCTTCCAGGATAGGTCATGGCTGGATCAGCCCATGATTCTGGCCCAGAGCCCAGGCTTCTTGCATGGGACAGGGCTCTGCAGGGCCCAGCCTGTCTGCCCAGCAGGGACATGCCTTTGCCTCCTGTGAGGTGGGGATCATCTGGGTTCAACTGGGAGAGCCAAATCCCCAGGCTGGGAGAGCCAGGCACTGTGCAGAAGGAGGGTCTCTAGCCCGGGGTGTACCTGTGCAGACTTACCTCCTCAATGAAACACTGGGTGAACCAGTTTGTTTACACTGCTGTGCTCACTCCCTGGTCATCCTGACAGAAGGGACACAGGTGCTCAGGGCCCCCTGGGCTGGCCTGAAAAGCTGCCAATTCCAGGGCCCTCTGGCAGACAGTTTCTCAAGGAGCAACACCCCTGGTTATCAGAGGGCGGCTGGCAGGATGGCCAGATATGAGGCAGAAGGACCAGGAGAAAGGAGAGAAAGGCCTGGATGAGAATGAGGTCAGAGGGCTGTGGCCACAGGACACAGAGGGCAGACACAGAGAGGCTGTGGGGCCCTTCTCCAATGGAGACACGAGGTGTCCAACTCAGAGATGTAGGTCTCCGTCTACACCTGGGATGCTGTGGGATTCTCACTAGGGGACTGTCCTGGAGACTCATAACCAGTCAGAGAGAGAAGGTGTCTGAGCTGTAAGTTGTCATTACTTAGCCAGTGTGGCCATACCCTGGTTGGGCTGCACCAGGCCTTATGGGCAGCTGTCCACCTACTTTGCATGCTGTGATGCTGATTTGTCATGAGCTGGACCAGTGCCTAAAAGGCATCCTCCTCTTTTAGGTACATGAGCAGGATGGCAGTGATGTGACTCATACCCTGGCAGTAGCCCACCTCCTGCAAGAGCCAAAGTTGCCAGGCAAGGTCATGCCCTGAGACAGCCAAAGTCACCAGGGATGGCTGAGGTCAAATGGGAGGACTGAGGTTGCCAGAGAGTACTTTGGTCACTTGTGGGGGCTGAGGTCACCTAATAGAAGTGAGGTCACCTGGGAAGGCTCAGGTCAGCTGAGAAGGCTGAGAATACCTGAGAACACTGAACTTAGGACACCTGAAAGAGTTGATGTCACGTGGGAGACTAAGGTCACCTAGTAAGGCTGATGTGAACTAGAGGGGCAGAAGTCACCTGAATGTGCTGAGGTCATGAAGGAGGGCTGATGTCACCTGGGAGAGCTAAGATCAACTAGGAGGACTGATGAAATCTAGAGGGACTGAGGTCACCTGGAAGGACTGCTAAGGTCACCAGGCAGGCCAGTCATAGACCTCGGAGTATGTGGGGGTACAGCCTCTCTGTTCCTCCTGGGACACTGGGCATCAAAACTGAGCACATCTTGCACACGTCAGGTCATAAGGAGTTACTGGAGGGACTCCTGCAGCACAGTGGACAAGCCCATCTGGCTAGAAAGGTCAAGACAAGAACTGGAGTGCATCCTCTTCCCTGGATGCTGGGCCAGGGAGGCCTTTGTGCCAGGCTCAGGGCAGCACCCAGTGTCTGGATTCGCCATGAGGGATGGCTGTCACTGAGCACCACATGCGCAAGGTCCCGAGGTGGCACACAGGCTGCCTGGCACAGGAGGACAGATAAGTTCAGACCCCACGCGGGCAGCCTGGGGAGTCATCTCAGCTGCTTTCCTAGAAAGAACAGTCTGAAAATCGGGGAGCAGAGCGATGAGTAGCCACCACAGGAGCCACCTCCCTGTCTGCCACACTCTTGTGGGGTGGGGGATAATGGGAACTTTTATCTCTGCCAAGTTTTGCATGAATCATGTGGCACTTGCAAAATCCACACTCATCTGACAAATGCCCATGAGGCACTTCGCTCTCTGCAGAAGATCACTCCTGACACGAGCATCCTGTGACACTGTCAAGCTCTTGGGGTTTTGGAGCAACCCCAGTAGGATGGTGTCTGTCCTTGTTCTGAGAAGTGGTGCTCAGGTCTGCTTGAGAGCAGGAGCCTGGACCCCCACCCTCTGCATCTCAGTTTGAGCTTAGAGACCTTCCTCTCCCTGTTTGGACCTCTGTGAGAGCAGCAACTTTGCATCCTAACTAGGATGTCCTAGGTGCTCATGAATCCTGAATTTTCAAGAAGCAACCACACCCCATGGGACACCCAAGCCAGTGACTATAGGAATGAGGCCCTCAACGTCGTTGGACAGGGATACTCACTGTGTCACACATGGAAAAGGCTAGTAGCACGTGGAATAACTCCTGCTGCCTAGGAAAGAGCGAATAGAGGATTCCACGTGTTCAGTACCGATGCTGGTAGTTTCCTGTTGCCTAACACACTCTACGGTGCAACGCGCCGCTCCCAGGCTTCCCCTCCCTCAGCCGTGTTCCTCCCCCTGTGGGGGTCTGTTAAGGGCAAGGGTACACCCAGCTGCCCAGGCCTGGCCCACAGCCTTGTAGCCACCCAACCTTCTAGATTAGATTTTGGAGAATCTTTTTGAGTTTTCTTCTATGATAATGTACCTAGAAAGCACTCTACTGCAAATAAAGATAAATCCTGTTTGTCAGTTTGTTTAATTTGTGTAAGTTACCTTTATTCTCTAGCCTAATTGTGTTAGATGAATCTACCCCAAATTTTCTGAAATCAGGGAGCATAGCAAAGACCTATGTTTCCTTCTTTCTGATTTTCATGGAAATGGCTTCAGCCTTTCATGGCCCTCTAAGATATTTTCTACTGTTTTTTCTCAAATAGTTTAAAAATAATGTTTAGTTTATTTCTACTCAGCTATAGTTAATGATTGTAAATGGCTGCTGAATTTGATGCACCAGCTTTCTGGAATCTACTGATATCATTCATGCCTTTTCCCATTTACTGTGTCAATGGGATACTGAGCACCCACCGAGTCCTGCTGAGCCTCCTGTGGTTTCTGGAATGCATCCTCCGTGGTCAGGTATGTCCATTTTTTTTTTTTTTTTTTTTTTTAACATCTCCATACCTTAGAGCTGGGAAGAACATATTTAGAATTTTCCTGGGGCTGGCCCAGTGGCGCACTGCTACAGTGCGCGGCTTGGGAGTGCGGCGGCGCTCCCGCCGAGGGTTCGGATCCCACATATAGACCGGTTCCCGCTCACTGGCTGAGCGAGGTGCGGACGCGACACCGAGGGTTGCGATCCCGTTGCCGGTCCCGGTCCGGTACGGCGCGACACTGAGGGTTGCAGTCCGTTGCCAGACACGAAAAAAGACAAAAAGGAAAAAAAAAAAAAGAATTTTCCATCTATAATTTCCATGTAAAATTAATTCCTAGGTCTGTCTTTCTGACGCTGTGTTTACTAGGTTTTGGTACTGAGGCTCCTGGCTTCAGCGAGAATATGGGAGTTTTCCCCTCTCATCGGATCTGGAAGATGGAGGCTGAGGACACGCCCGTCTCTAGAAGATCATATGCATCTCAGCCATGACTCGCCTGGCCCTTGACTGATGTGGGTCCTTAACTTTTCAATCTATACTTTGGTAGCCGTTCAGGGAAGACTTTTCCTTTTCTTCTACATGGTTTGGTGTTGCTTATGAACTCATAGTTTCCTCAGTTTTCAAAGTATGCCCAGCAAGATGCAGGCAGCTTTCCTTCCAAATTCACTTTGTTCTCATCTGGCCTGTGCTCAGTGCCCCTTTTCTATGAATTCCTCGCACTTTATTCTCTCTCCTTTCCTTAATTGTGCTTGGAAGAAGTTTTGGGCTGAAACTGGCCTTTTCAGAAAACAAGTTTTCTTTTTGTTTTTTTTCTCCTAGCTTTTTTGGTTTTCCATTTCATCTTTCATTTCAAAATCCTTCTTTCTATTGCATTGTTCCTCTTGAAATCCAGGTGTCCAGACATGGCTGGGGCAGGTGCCACAAGGTCTGGGTGCATCCCTGTCCTGTCACTGTCAAGGGTGCACAGAGCACCCACCATGTGCACTGGAGGGTGGGGGCTGCACCCACATCCTGGCACTGCTCACTCTCACAATGTGTGTAAATCCTGCTGGATGGAGACGACCTGCCTCCACCACCACCGCCTGCTGGGGCTCCTGCTCTTCTCTCTAACCTGTGAGCTTTCTGACCCTCTTAACATTGGGATGGTTTTATGATATGCCCAAAATGCTGTGACATACTTTGCTTGAAAAGGTGCAGCCTAATTCCCTTTTGTTTGACTGTTGGTCAGACTTGGGGACACACTGCTCATAAAGAGAATGTGACAGAAGAGACAGAGAGAGACATCAAGGCCCGGTTGTAGGAGACATTGCTGTGACAAAGCAGGACTGGCGTGGAGTCGCCAGACACCTGGGATGTATAACCGAGCACCCTAGAGGCTCCACTTTTCCCAGAAAGGGGAATTGGGCTCCTGACCACGCCAGGCCTGTGTGCGCTGTGTCTGGTCTAGTGGAGAAGGGTACTTGCCTGGGTTCTCCATCTGGACCTTGTCCACACACAGTAGAAGAGAACAGGCCTGACCCTGCACTTGGGGGAGATTCCCCTTGTACACGCAGCAAGACATCTATGGAGAGAAGAATGCTCTGGAGAGAGAGTCCACAGGGCAACCATGGAGGGGGAGAGGTGGGAATCAGAGAGTGAGGATTCTGGAAGATTCCAGTGTTTGCCTTATAGTTCCTCAGGAGAGGCTGAGTCTACCTAGAACTGGGCCTTGTCTCTCATGAGTACAGACTGGATGAGCGCTCAGAGCTGTGAACTGTGATCTCCATGTCTTCCTTCCTTTGGGGCCACCAGGAGGCATCCCTGTCCCTGACCTAGAGGTGGCCCAAGCTCTGGAAACAGATTCTCTCTCAGCAAGGTGACCCTTGCAGGGGTGTGCAGGAAAGCTGGTGACCCAGGCCTGTGGCCCTTCTATGATAATGGACAGGGTGCTGCCCACCATCTGAGAGGCAGCTGGTGCCAGGGAACAGGTATGAACATCACTCACCCTCACTCTGCAGATGGTGGTGACAGGGGACCCTCCACTCTTTATCTTACATTTTTGCTGCTTTTTTACTTATCCCAATGTTTAAACATCTTCAGCCATTTGTGGCATCAGGTGATTTCTTTCTGAGGTTGCTGTAAAATGAGAAATGGTGGACTTAGCTGAGCTGCCTCACTTTTTAGAGTGGCCTTTGGTTGCTGTGTCACTCTTGTGCTTAGGGGCCCATTTGTGACAGAACCGGAAAGAGCCGAAAAAGGTGCAGACCCTGGGGCTGAGACCCTCTGACTGGATGAGCGTGAGTGGCCTGGTGAACACAGGACACGCCGTCCTCAGGCCACAAACATCCAGGCCTAGATAGGGTCCCAGCCTCGATGTGGGGTCCTGCTGGCCAGTGGTCAGTCACCCCTGAGCTGCATGTGCAAACCTGGGATGGGCACGTTTGGTAATCAACCCCTGGGATAGAGTCCTGGGGTCAGGAACAGCAGGAATCTTGGCTTGTCCTGGTGACTGTTTGTCCTTCTCATGGACCCCTGCCCATGGCCACAGGCAGGCCAGGTTTGCTAAACATATGACCAACCAAGCCTTGGCAGAAGGAATGGCTCTTACCTTCACCTCCTGGATGGTGACATGGGGAAGCTCCATCTCACTAAAAGGAAACAGAGTCCAGCTAGGGGCCATCCCCTTCCCTGAGCAGACCCCAAGGAAGGACCAGCCCCCTTCCCATCCACCTCCAAGTCACAGCCCAGGAGACCACATAGGAAAGGGAGGGCAGGCCTTTCTGCTGGCTGACAGCCAGGAGGGTCTCAGACACAAAAGCAAAGGAGCAGCAGGGCCAGGCAGGGGCCGCTCAGGGGCCATGGGGGCTGGGGGTGCACTGTCCACCTGCCCCTTCTGAGCCGCAGGCAGCTCCAAGTCACAGCCCAGGAGACCACATAGGAAAGGGAGGGCAGGCCTTTCTGCTGGCTGACAACCAGGAGGGTCTCAGACACAAAAGCAAAGGAGCAGCAGGGCCAGGCAGGGGCCGCTCAGGAGCCATGGGGGCTGGGGGTGCACTGTTCACCTGCCCCTTCTGGGCCGCAGGCAGTGCCCTCTGGGAGAGGCAAGAACATCCAGACCTGGTAAGAAACAGTGTTGCCTGAGGGTTGGTTGGCTGGTCCCTGACAGCAGCCCCCAAAGAAGTGACCCCATCACCTGAATGGGCCCCAAGAGGTCTGCACTAAGAACTCTCAGTGCATCAAGAGCGCACCCTGGAGGTGTCCCATCTGGCACCTCCACCCTCCCAAGCCCTGAGTGTCCAGCATCCACCTGCCAGTCTCTGCATCCCCGCCAACAGTCCTGCCCATTCCTTGACTTCACCCCATCCTATCTGACCCACAGACCCTGCTGTCTCTTCAGCTACTCTGGCTTTACTTTTTCCCATGTCCCATGAGATCCTCTGAACTTGGCCTCCCAACCCCGCGATCAGTCCAAACACCTGCCTCTTTCATTTTCTTCCTGGGTTGGGAGACACCACTGGGCAATGAATGGTGACCGAGGGCCCTGCAAGTGGCCAGGATTGTCTTTGGACAACTCTCCAGCCTCAGCTGTCTCTTGGGACGTCAGCTCTGTTTCCTCCTGCCTCCCACTGCAGTGGCTGTGGATGGCATGAGGTACGTGGCTTTTCACCTCATGCCTTCCTGCCCTATCTCAGCCCGTGGCATCTGCCCCCAGCCCATGGTGTTCACCAAGCAAGCAGAGAGCAGAGTCTCCAGTGGGCACTGCAGGCTTGGGAGTGACCGAGGCCCCTGAGGCTCAGGGGTCCCAAGTGGAGCTGCTGTCCCTGGTCCCACCTCATCCAGGCTGTCCTCCCACAGAGCCTTCACTCCCACCCCGGTCTCACTTAGTCAGATGCATCCCCGAGTCACTTGTCACATCTAGTCACCTGCAGACCACCTCCCCAGGCTCCTTCCCTTTCTCCATCCTCTGAGCTCTGGAAAGAGAGACTCCAGGCTGGACTCCTCCCCACCCGGCCTCACAGTACCTCCCCGCACCAGACCGACAGGTCAGGTCACTGTCATGTGCAAACTCTGCCTGCCTCCATGGCCTTTCCCTTCCATTCCCAGGCCAGAGCCCTGGCCCTGCCCCTCATCTCACTACATACTTCCTTGCTCCTTGTGCCTCTTTGTGCCCCTCTGAGCCTGGGTAGACCTGATGGACAACTGTCCACAGGCTGGACCAAGTGCCTTCTTGCCCTACCCTGCTGAACTGACTGCAGGACAGGCTCTTTCTGGGGACAGGGCTTGATCCTCAGGTGCCCCTTTTCTTCTGCAGACATTAAGTCCACACTTCTGAGTGCCCAGGCCCTAGCCCAGAGACAGCTTGGTCCCTGCCCTCTCTCCAGAGCAGCCTGGATGAGCCACAGAATTGCAGCCACATGCTGACCGGAGGGTGACCTAGGGACTTGTACCCACCCTGGGAAGAAGGTTGGGTCAAGCCTGGGAGACACACCCTGCCTCCTATTGGCCTTTTCAAGAGTGGATCCTAACCCCAAGATAAGACTGGGGGGTGACAGAGAGCTCACTGCAGAAACCCGAGTCAGTAGATACATCTGTAGATATTGAACTCCTTGTCCCAATTTGTCACCAGTGTCCCGTTAGGTGTCCCTGCAACCCTGAGAAGGCCTGGAGTGAGAGGGCCATGGTAATGGGTGGGGGGGGGCATGGGTGGCTTTGGATAGCTCCTCCCTCCTGTGTGTCCCCAATGAGCCCAGACCCCTCTGACCTCAGGCACAGCAGAAGAGGCCAGGACTTGCCTGCCTTAAGGGAGCAGCCTGGCTTGTTCCTGCTCGCACTTCTTGATAATGTCCATCAGCTCCTGGGCCTGGAAGGTCTCCATACCCTTCTTCCCTATATAGGGATCCGAACCCGTGGCCTTGGTGTGATCAGCACCGCACTCTCCCGAGTGAGCCACGGGCCGGCTCCCAAGTATATATTTCTTAAATTAAGTTGTTAATTTATAGTATGGTTCATAACTTTAGCTATTATCTGAGTGTTTCCACTGATTCTGTCTCCCTCAGTTTGCGAGGATGGACCTTCACTCTGATCTTTCTCTCATGAGAGCTATTGATAGTGAAATTCAGGTTATGTTGAGAACCAACCATTTCACTCATCGATATTCTGTAAGAGTGAGAGCGGTGGTCAATCTGTTTTCTAAGAACTTGGCAATACACTTCCAGCACTTACTGAAGCAGGCTGAGAGCAGGTGGTTGCAATCTGCAGCAGTTTTACTTAACTACTTTCCTCCATTTTGCAAGCTTTGCTTTCTCAAGTTCAATGACACTGCACCTGAGAACTCATCAGTATGCAAAGACACGTGCGCCTGCCTACAGTAAACATGAACCCTTCTGAAAAAAATTCTAAGAAGAACAGCAGAAGACAGCACTTTCATTTGTAAGATTTGGCACTCATCATTTCAAGGACTCTATTTTTCTGGGGGTGAAGCTTGTTCTTTTTTTTTTTTTTTTAAAGTTGTCATTGATCCAAACTGTGAAGATGCACAGGTGTGAGGATTTAAATGGTAGTGATCGACCTGCCCACCCACAAAGAATTCTAACTAGAAAATTAAAGCTGTTGCCAGTGTTTGCCAGCTTGATTGTTTTGTCCAACATGAATTCACAATTTCTGAGATGCTTACATGCTTAGCAAGAAGATTCTCCCTGTTTGTCTCTAAAATCTCTGGGAAATTTTATTACACCTCTGACTAAAGATAACATACCCAGATCAGGTAATGAAATTGAGGTGATTTACTTTTGTTGTTTGAAAAATAATTTATCAGATAGGCTCCTGTCTGTCTCTGTCAACATGATCCATGTGGCATTAACATTCTGGAATACCTAGGCACCTCTTACTAGTGTATTAGTTTGTTTCTACTGCTCATAACAAAATACCTGAAACTGGGTAATTTGTAAGAAAACAAAATTTATTGCTTATAGTTTCAGAGGCTGGAAGTCCAAAGTCCAGGGAACACATCTGGTGAAGGCCTTGGTGGTGGTGACCATGACCCAGGGGTCTTGCATGGCAGAAAATGGCAGAGCAGAGAGAGACTAACCTCTCATGTGCTCTTTTTTTAAAGCCCCCAGAACCACTCCCCTGACCACCATCATTAATCCATTCACTACAGCATGGTCTTACAATCTAATCACCTCTTCAAGGACCTACCTTTCAATTACCATAATAGGATATCTCACCCTCAACAGTTACAGTGGGGATTAAGTTTTGTGGGGACGTTTAATCCAAGGCAGGTAGTTTTTTCATAATTGCTTGATTGCGATAATTTTCTACAGTAAATTCAGGTCTTTTCCCATATCTAACCAATTTATAATTTCACAGTTATTCATGAGGCAGGTTAGAAAACACCGTCTTAGAAGATGTAAGGCCAGAGGTCACAAATAAACTGTAGATACATGTGAACGTACCATTCAGGAAATCAGTCTGGCCAAGCCATGAGAGGCATTGGACCACATGGTGAAAGAAAATGGCATTACTGACCTCAAAGTGCTTACAGTCAAGTACAGTGTGTGTGTAGGTGCGAGTGGGGTGGGACATAATAGGTACAGTCTTAGAACAGAAAATTACAGTTAACATTTGGGGAAGGGATAGTGGAGAAGTTGACTGAGATAAGCTGTGGATGGCAAGAGTTATAACCAAGTGGGTATTTCTGTAAAACTAAATTTACTTAGTATTTAAATAAAATCTTTTTAAAAATCCTACTTTTTTCCCAAAATATTTTATTTTCACAGATGAAAGCTCTTTCTCAAAAATTAACATTCATAAATCAGTGATTTATGAACTGGTTGTTAAAAATCGATTCAGTGAATGAAAGGTGGTCAAAGAACAACAGGCATTTATATATCCTTCTTTACACAATAGATATATATGAGGCATATTAGCTTCTTTACACACAAAACAGTCAATAACCACAGCTACTTACTTATTCCTCTCAATGCCCATGACCCTGCCCCTGCATTTCGCAAGAACTGCTTTTGTAAACTTGCTCAGTTTTGAGTTCTTAGTCAAATCGGCCTCTCTTGACTTTTGTATGCAGCATATTGACTTGATGGAGTGATGTACCCTTTGCTATGAGACTCTTAGAGAAGATAGTTTTGTCAGCCATTGATGACAGGTAAAGTCAATTCTTAAGTCCTTAAGATGATGACCGTACATAGGGCATTTGTTGTACTCTTATTTTAGTGTAAGATAAATGGGCCAATTGCTGTCTGACAATTTAGGCTACCTTTAATAGTACACTAACATCAGCCATATTTGGGGATAATCAATTTTTAGTAATGTATTTAAGTATACAAAGTGTAAAGATAAAGCCCATGCTTTTTTGCTTCAGCTAATCATTGTTATTCACATCAGTATAAAAATTCCCAGGTAAATATAAACACATTGTGTAAAAATTTTAAAATACAACTTTTTAAAATATAATTTATATATTTTAAGTATATTTTACCAGTACTATCCAATGCTATTTTTCACAGTATTCTTACTAATATTTTTGTAAGTGATTAGCTACTAATGGGATATGAGATATCTATTTATATATAAGAATATTATATTTTAAGAAATTCAATATTTTTACTTGTAAAAGTCAATAGATTGTTATTAATAAGTACAATAGTATTTTACTTTTATGATAGTATGGCATTTATTTTGTGTAGTATATAAAGGACATTGTATGAGCACAATATAACTGAATTTGGATTTTAGGTATGATTTTATAGACTTTAAATATTTGACTTCATTTGATGTATATAAAAATGGATAAATTCACATTCTTCTGCTTAAATGTTTTTCAGATAGCTGCATGATGGATTCCACATGGCATTCCCAGTTGGAACGGCCCCAGGAGTAGGCGATGCTGATTTAAAATTTGTCTACTAAGACTTGTCCATGCAGAAAACTTTTATGATCTGGGAACTATTACATATTTAGAAAATGTATCTACAACAAAAAAGAGCAAAGCCTGTTTCTGTTAGTCTTTTTTTTTTTTTCTTCCAAATTTGATCTTTTAAATAAGATAAAAAAATTCAGCAGCTTATTCATCTGCTTAAAATAGGCTTGGACCAAGTCCATGTTTTTGCATAATTTTTGTTCTGCCTTGAAATGTATGATGGATAATTCCCCTGTGGGTTATGCTCACAAGTAGTTCCTAAGAATCTGCTGGATTCCTAGGGTATTCATTAACTTTATGACCATTTACAAGTTAATTAATATCTCTGAACTTCAATTTGCTCATCAGTAAATGGGGATAATATTACAAACCATAGTAAAAAAAAGTGTAGAATGAGAATAGCATTTGGTATAAAAGAAATACTTATCAAATGCTAATTATTATGATGTTAGCCCAAATCTTATACAAAATACTGTGCTATTGAATATTTATTATATATAGTTATTACTATTATTATTATTATTAGAGGTGATTCCACTAATATCCTTTCTCATCACAAAAGCATACTGGAGTACAGTATATCACAGAGATAATTTTGTATGTACCGTCATTTAGTAATGGAGTAAATTATCTGAATTCCTGTGCTATTCATGACACACAGGTTGAGAAACACTGAAATAGATGATTGGAAAATATCCTTTATGCACCATAATTATGTGTTTTGGAGCAATCTTTTATTAGTTGACACAGGCTGCCATAACAAAATACCACAGACTGGATGGCTTAAACAAGGGAAATTTATTTTCTCATGGTTCTGAGGGCTGGAAGTCCGAGATCAAGGTGCCAGCAGGGCTGGTTTCTCCTGAGGCCTTCTCCTTGGTTTGCACATGACCACCTTCTCTCTGTGTCCTCATGTGGAAATTTTCTCTATGTGCACACCTACTTCTGGTGTCTCTTCCTTTTCTTATAAGGTCACCAGTTCTATTGGATTAGGGTCCCACCCTTAAAATCTCATCTAATCTTAATCACCTCCTTAAAGAAGAATATCTCCAGATATTTCATTATTTTTATATAGGAATGCTATTGATTTTTGTGTGTCAATTTTATATTCTGCCACTTTACTGAATTCATTTATTAGTTCTAGTAATTTTTGGGTGGAGTCTTTAGGATTTTCTACATATATAATCATGTCATCTGCAAATAGGGATAGTTTGACTTTCTCCCTTCAGATTCAGATTCCCTTTATTGATTTCTCTTGCTTTATAGAGTTACTATACATCAATAACAAAATATCTGAAGAAGAAATCAAGAAAATAATCTCACTCACAATAGGTACCCCAAACAGGAAATACCTAGTGGTAAATTTAACCAAAGAGATGAAAGACCTACCCAACAAAAATTACAAAACATTGGTGAAAGAAATTTAAAAAAACACAAATATACAGAAAGATATTCCTGTTCATGAGTTGGCAGAATTAATATCATCAAAATATTCATATTATCCAAGGCTACAGATTCAACACAATCCATATCAGAATGCCAATGACATTTTTCATAGAAATAGAAAAAATGATCTTAAAATTTGTATGACACCACAAAGACCCTATATAGCAAAAACAATCTTAAACAGAAAGAACAAAGTTGGAGGCATCACGCTACCTGACTTCAAAATATACTATAAAGCTATAGTAACCAAAACAGTATGATTCTTGCATATGAACAGACTAATTGGCAATGGAACAGAATAGACAGCCCAGAAATAAACCTGCACATTTACAACCAACTGAATTTTGACAAAAATGCCAAAAATATATGATAGGAAAAGGACAGCCTCTCCAATAATGATTCTGGTTGGAACCAGCTGAAATGTCCATTATCAGATGAGTGGATATGGAAAATGTGGTATATCTACACAATGGAATACTACTCTGCTATAAAAAAGAATGAAATACTGCCATTTGCAATGACATGGATGGACCTAGAGAGAATTATATTAAGTGAAACAAGTCAGGCATGGAAAGAGAAATATCACATGTTCTCACTTGTTTGTGGGAGCTAAAAATAAATAAATACACAAACAACTGGGGGTGGGGAGGGAAGAAGAAACAACAATTACAATTCCTTGAAGTTGATATGACAAGCAAACAGAAAGGACATTGTTGAGAGGGAGGGGGGAGAGGGAGGAGGGAGGGAGGTTTTGGTAATGGGTCACAATAATCAACCACATTGTATATTTACAAAATAAAATAAAATTTAAAAAAATTTAAAAAATAAGTGATTCTGGGAATACTGTATATTCACGTGCAGAAGACTGAAACTAGACTCCTATCTTTCACCATACAGAAAAATCAATTCAAAATGAATTAAAGACATAAAGTTAAGACCCCAAACCATGAAACTACTTGAAGAAAACATAAGGGAAACACTATATGAAATGGGAGTGGGCTGTGGTTTTTTGAACAAGACTACAAAGGCACAGGCAAATAAAGCAAAAATAGACAAATGGGACTACATCAAACTAAAAAGCTTCTGTACAGCAGAGGACACAATCAACAAAGTGAAGAGTCAACCTACAGAATGGGAGAAAGTGTCTGCAAACTACACATCAGACAAGGCGCTAATATCCAAAATATATCAAGAGCTCAAGAACTCAGCAGCCAAAACCCAAAAAACCCCAAACAAAAACAAGACAAAAAAACCCCAAATAGAAAACCTCAAAACAAAAAACCTAAATAAAAAATAGGTGTGAGGAAAATAGAGTAGTTTAATTAGGCCCCCTCACCTCAGGTCCGGTTGGGTGTGGTGCAGCACATCCTTTGTAAACAAGTTGTGTGGGAGTAGAGTTAGTGTGCATGCATGCCTGTATATCTTTTTGACTTGTTGGTATTTTTAGTGTGCTCTTTGGTGTGTGAGACAGAGGCTCTGAACTGCTGATAGGCAGAGCTCATGTCTAAAAACAGAGCATGTTTACTTTGCTGGCGGCTGCTCAGTTTCTCTTCGGACTGCTTAGCTCTTAGATTTGTGGGTACTGAATAAAGCATATTATTTCTTCACCCATGGCTCCAAGGACCTTTTTCCTGTTACCTAGCTCATAGACCTGCGTGTCATAGGTTTGTGACCCAGTCTGGACAACAGGCTTGAAGAGTCTGAGCTCCAGTCCTAGCTCTACAATAGGCAAAGAACATGAGCAGACATTTCTCAAAAGAAGACATACAAATGGCCAACAGGCACATGAAAAAATGCTCAACATCACTCATCATCAGGGAAATGCAAATTAAAGCCACAATGAATCATCATCTTACTCCAGTTAGACTGGCTGTTAGCAAAAGGGTGGGAAATAACAAATGTTAGCAAGGATGTGGAGAAAAAGGAAGTCTCCTACGTTGTTGGTGGGAATGTAAATTGGTACAACCACTGTGGAAAACAAAATGGAAGTTCCTTGGAGAACTAAAAATTGAACTACCTTATGATCCAACAATCCCACTACTGAATACATACCCAAAGGAAATGAACTCGAAGAGACACCTGCATTTCTATATTCATTGCAATACTATTCACAATAGTGAATAATGAATAGTGAATAGTGAAGAGGAAGGGAAGACTCTTCTGCTCATGCAGGAGCAGAAATGGCTTCCTCAGTGATTTATTCTAGAGTGCAAGGACTCTTTTGTTCTATGTGAACATAAAATACAACGTTTAGCAGAGCCAACCTCCTAGTCAAACAATCATATACTATGACATATGTTCTACTATGAAAAACATCTTTGAGCTGTCTCTATACGTTTAGTAAAATATAAAACCTAAATATATAACTAATGGAATGAATCTTTTTAAAAAAAAATTCGGTGGCCCAAATTAATCTACAATTTTTTTATTGCATTCTTTGTGTTATTAAAAAGTTCTTCTTTTCAGGCTCATCAAATTTTATTGGGAATATAACATTAAAAAGGAAACCCCAAACTTCTGGAGATTGTTTGTACTTTATTTATGTATTTATGGTTATGTATATTTTAAAAGGGATAGTCTGACTTCGAATTACCTCATCACTCCTTCACCACAAATCGTGCAATTGATGCATGCAGAAGATGGGTCGTGTTCATTAACTGAAAACCAGATAAACTCTCTAGTTGCACACTACCAAGAAAAAATTGCATTCAGGAAAGTTAAAATTTTCAGAAGGCTATACTTTGAATGGAATTAGAGCAGTGCTAAGATAGTAGAGAATACAAAACACAGATACTATAACCATTAAAGTCAAAGAAAGTCAGGATTTATTTGCATTATTTAACGGGCATGCAGAAGGAGGCAGGTGATATAACAGCGTTTACACCAAACCACATGAGCTGAATGGGCTAAAAGAAACATTTGGATTATCCATGTGTCAGCATTCTAATCCTATCAGGCCTGTTGGTTCTCTAGTTTCCAACATATCACTTATTTTAAAATACAGTAGGGGAGAGCCTGAATGTTTGTTTTGTTCTGATGAGCCAGATGACTCAAAGCAAAGAGTGAGAAATAGAATACTTCAAAAATGACAGAGTTTTGAAAATTATAGTGGTTTTGTTCACAGCTGTAGAAATTTATTTTTTTCTGTAAAGCAGGTACACAGTGAGGCATATTTCCTGTGGCTTAAATCTTGAAAGAGTAATTTTCCACTCTTCTCTGGTTGCTTGAAACCAAACAGCTCCCAAATTTGCCTAACTCCAGTGAAATACTTTGTAAATGAGATAATCTTAGCTCACTCTTACCTTTTAATTAAAAATTTCAAATGCAGTAAAAGTAGGCATATGATCCACAACTTAGACATGTGCCTAGTTTTATTCTTGTATGTGTGTCTTTACGTAATATTTGAGAAATTATTCCAGAAAATACCTAACCGTCATAGGGTCCAGATTTATAGTTCCATCAGAGTGGCAGAGTAGATGCTCTGAAATCCCCTTCTGGCATAAAACATGCAGATGCAGGATAAATTACAACCATAAACTTTTAAATGCATTGCTGAGTTTACAGGAATGTAATGGAGATCCTCAAGGGCCTCCATACCCTGTTTCCTCCCAAAATGAGTAAGCTGATCCCAGAGTGGTAAATAAATACGGAAATTAGGGCTGCTCTTGATGCAAATGACACAGGTAGGAATGGAGAGCTTTGATGAGAACGGGACACCAGAACTTACCCCTGGCAGAGAGGAGAATCCAAATCTCTGAATGCTGCACAAATACAAGACACCTGAAGGTATCATAACCTCAGCAAAAGTTTGAGGTTGAGAACTGTCCTCCTGGGACTAGATGAAATCAACCCAGAAAACAGTTTGTCTTTGTAGATTCCATGTGAGAAAAAAAAAAAAAAAAATGAAAGTAATTTTTCCTCTGAGAATTGGTAGGCCTTTCTCATAAGGTCTGGGGTTTTAATTTACATTTCCTGCACAATCAGGGAAATCTCATCTACAAACATTAACTTAAAGTGCTCCCACATGGGTAGTGCCTCTTGGTTTTTGTCAGGAGCAAAGGAATATCCATTTATTGAATATCATTCTGTATTAGTCTGTTTCTGTTGCTTATATCAAAGCATTTGAAACTGGGTGATTTATAAAGAAAAATGACATTTATTGCTTACAGTTTCTGAGGCTGGGAAGTCCAAAGTCCATCTGGTGGTGGCAACAGTGACCCAGGTGTCTCACATTGCAAGATGGTGGAAGCAGAGAGCAAGAAAGCAAGAAAAAAAACAGACTCTCCTTTTCTTTTAAAGCCCTCAGAACGTACCCCTGACCACTATTTTTA
>NW_007726423.1:654958-658313 GCF_000696425.1 Galeopterus variegatus | reverse complement strand
AGGCTGGGAAGTCCAAAGTCCATCTGGTGGTGGCAACAGTGACCCAAGTGTCTCACATTGCAAGATGGTGGAAGCAGAGAGCAAGAAAGCAAGAAAAAAAACAGACTCTCCTTTTCTTTTAAAGCCCTCAGAACGTACCCCTGACCACTATTTTTAATCCATTCATAACAGCATGGTCCCACAATCTAATCACCTCTTCAAAGCCCCACCTTTCAATTACCATAATAGGATTTCCCACCCTCTTAGCAGTTACAGTGGAGGCTAAGTTTCTAATACATAAAACTTGGGGGACACAATTCAAGCTTCAATGAGTTTTGAGGGAACATAATTCAATCTACCACACATTCTTAATCCAGGCCCTTCAGGGTTCCTAAGAAATAAGTTTGAACAGATAGAGCTTAACAGTAAAAATATTAATGAATATATGAGGAATTAAGACCTATCAGACTTATTACACTAAAGGCTTTATAGTGTAGAAATATCAGACACAGAATCTAAAATGTTTTCATATGAAAAAGTGATTGGTGTTTAAAACTCAATGAAAAAATTAAAGAGTAAATTAGATAAAACTAAAGGGAGAATTACTGAGCCAGAAAACATTTTTGAGAAAGTTATACAGACTTAAGTACAGGGAGGTAAATAGATGAAAACTGAATAAAAATAAAGTTATCTAAACTGAATCTAATTTAGATTAAATTAATATAACAAGTTACCAAACTTTTTGGTGTTAGAACTCATTTTTACTTTTAAAAATTACAGAGGAGGACCCCAAAGTGTTTTATTAATGTGGGTTATGTCTATTCATAACATATTAAAGAAGTGAAAGAAAATTTTAAATTCTTACAAGTAAATATGGAATTCTATGAAAAAAAAGATGCACTTAAGGGCTAAGATTTGATAAAAATACTGTTTTATCAATTACATTGTCAAGTAAAATTATCTTTTGTTTATCATATTACTGTTTGTGTATAGTAGTGAAGAATATAATGTCCACTAGTGCATTTTGGTGTCAGTGCAACGATACATGCTAAGTTGTCAAAAATTTTACTACCAGTACTTTTTTCCCTGCACCATTTGTGAAAATGTCAACACAGTGAAAAAGGCAATAATGTTGATGTAAAGTATACCTTAAACAGTTTCAGGGACCCTAGGCTACCACAGACCACATTTTGAAAGATGCTGTTCTCCAGAAGGTAAGAATTAAAAAGTAGAGAGAGTGGGAAAAGTTAACACTTGAAAGCCCAATATTTTAAAAATTTCCAAAATTAATAAAAATGATGAATTCAGATATATAGAAAGCACAATTTATAGCAAATAGCATATATGATAAAACAAAACACAAAACTAGAGACATTGTAGTGGACCACCAAACACTAGAGATAAAAAATATTAGAAGCAGTCAGAAAGAAAAGAGATCACTTATAAAAGAAAAAAAAAAAAAGTTAAATTAGCAGTAGAATTTCAACAGCAAATTTTGGAGGCTAGAAGTCAGTAAAACAATATATTCATTCAACTTATAACTTAAACATGCATATTTATTCAAGTTATCTTTAAAGAATAAGGTTATAAGAGGGAAATAAGGAAATTTTTAGATAAATTGGAAATGAAAAAATTTGCTACAACACACCCTTTCTTAAATCAACTTCCAAGTTTATATTTCAGGAAAAGGAAAATAATCCCAAAAGGAATATCTGAGATATACATAGAAATGGTAAGTAAAGAAATCAATAAGCATGGGTAAATCTAAACAAATATTTTTTGTATATAATGTTAAAAATATTTCCTTTGGGGAATAAAAAGTTTAAGGATATAAAATCAGGACAATAATAGAATATAAGCTAGAGGGGATGAGAGGCAAAAGCATTCTAAGATTTGTACATTGTCAGGAGAAAAGTGTGTTCAGGATATCCATTAATTTTACATTTCTAAAAGACACATATGAATGAAAAAATTGAAAAGCAATCTATAAAGCAATAGATTTTTACTGCATGATTTCTAAACCAAGTTTTATTTTAAAAATGAAATTAAAAATAATAAATTAGAGGAAAAAAATGGCATACAAAACATGAGAAATACATACAAAAAGATGACAGCAAAAAATTAAAAAATAAATCAATGTGTCAGTACCAAAATAAACGTAAATGAACATTTAATTCACAGGGTAAAAAACAATCTTCTGTGATGAGACGTAACAAAGATATCCAATTATATATTGTTCACAAGAAATGCACTAAAAGACAACAATTAAAAATAAAATTATGATAAAAGGTGAACCAGGGAAATGCAGACCAAAATAAAGCAGAAGCCCTGTATTACATGAGGGTATCCACAAGGAAGGTCTTTGTATAATTAAGAAATAGTTCAGGAGAGGTTATTACAATTTTAAACTCATGTCTTAAACCACGAGTGTTGCTTCAAAACAAAACATCCAGAAATGTTGTGGCTTAAAACAATTGTTTATTTAGCTCACAATTTTGTGGGCTGGCTATTTGCGCTGGACTCATCCATATAATCCTCACCGTGGGTGACTAGTGACAGGACCACCTGTCTTTCATCAGCCAGCAGGCTGTCCTTAGCTTCTTCACATAACGGTGCTTAACAGTGATCCTAAGAGTAGCAAGAAAGTGGGGAACCAATACACCAGTGATGTTCAAGTTTCTGCTTTAGTTTTCCCATCTGTCAAAATTAATTGCATGGCTAAATTTAAGGCGTGGAGCAAAAAGACTCCCACTCTCAATGGATGGAAGGACCTGCAACATTACATTGTAAGGGTATGAATTCAGGAAGGGAAAAAATTTTAGCCTACAGATGCTATAATCTACCACAATGCATTTAATAATTCAGCCTTAAAATACATAAAGTAAATATTGGCAGAATTACATGCAGAAATTAAACATTCTAAATAAAATATCTATTGATACATCATATGTCTCTCACTCAAAAATTTATAAAGATATAGGTGATTTGAGTGATGCAATTAAAAAGCCTGACTTAATAAATGTATGAGACTACTTCAAAAACTTCATGGAAGAGTGGAATTAAAAAATAATATGAATCTTTCCACGAACGTTTTATGAATATGCATAGTTTTCTTTTCTTTCCAAAGGTTTTTTTATAGGGATAGAAAGAGGATAGTGTGGAGGAGATGGGGATAGAATACAGACTTTTTTATCTGTTGATTTGAATAGAAATCATGTAACTATTATACATAATTGTACAACGAAATAAAAAGTTTAAAAGCAGTTCCAAAAGTCAAAACTAAAACAAAGTAACTTAAATTTCTATCTAGTGATCTAACTTTTCAAAGTAACTTAACGGCGCTTGATTTGACTGTTTGTATCTTCAGAAAAAAAAA
>NW_007726423.1:650689-653958 GCF_000696425.1 Galeopterus variegatus | reverse complement strand
GATATAGGTGATTTGAGTGATGCAATTAAAAAGCCTGACTTAATAAATGTATGAGACTACTTCAAAAACTTCATGGAAGAGTGGAATTAAAAAATAATATGAATCTTTCCACGAACGTTTTATGAATATGCATAGTTTTCTTTTCTTTCCAAAGGTTTTTTTATAGGGATAGAAAGAGGATAGTGTGGAGGAGATGGGGATAGAATACAGACTTTTTTATCTGTTGATTTGAATAGAAATCATGTAACTATTATACATAATTGTACAACGAAATAAAAAGTTTAAAAGCAGTTCCAAAAGTCAAAACTAAAACAAAGTAACTTAAATTTCTATCTAGTGATCTAACTTTTCAAAGTAACTTAACGGCGCTTGATTTGACTGTTTGTATCTTCAGAAAAAAAAAATTGCAAAAGCAATAACAACAAATAAAAAACACCTTAGATTTGGTGTTCCAGGAAAAATATTCATTTCCATCTACCAGTTGAGTATACTGTGACCTTCTCAATCTTTGTATTTTTAAGTCATTTTACAAATAATTCACGGGATAGTCAATAATAACATTATTAGAAATTTTAGTAAGAATTTAAATGCTGCAAACTATTTTGCATTAAGTTACTTTTGGCACATAAACATCACGAACAATATGAAAATGCTGTAACATGGCCTTTTAAAAAGAAGGGATGATCCTTGTCACAAAGTCGTACATGAAGCACTATGGAATGACTAACTGTCATGTATTTTTTTAATCTTTAAAAATATATGTACTCATCAGCTCAAGTTTGAAAATTTGACTAAAAAATTGTCATCTGAAGACTATCATCCGAAATTTTATTTATGTAATTAATTTCACTGTTATAATTAGACTACACAGTGCTGCTGTTTCTTTGCATTCATCTGATTTATCTACTAATTGTGAAACATTTTTTAAAAAATGAATTTTCTTTTCCATTATGGGAATAAAATAGAAAATTCAGTGTTCTCTACTGCATTAATTGAAAGCTAAAAGCAGGCCATAAAGTGGGGTCTCTAATATTTTAAAATATCTTGAGCTGGCCAGTTTGCTCAGTTGGTTAGAGAGCAGGCTTATAACACCAAGGTCAAGGGTTCAGATTCCCATACAGGCCAGCAACCAAAAGGAAAAAAAAAAAGAATTAAAATGTCTTGAAAGATGATGAGATATCTTGATATCTTGGGCTGGGCAATCATTAAAAAAACTGAAGGATGATGTAATATCAATGATTTATTCATAATTCTATCATCTTTCTATTCAATTCCATCACAGTTTTTAGTCTTTTTTTGCTTAATTGAGAATTATTGATAATCAATGTAAGTAAAGATTCAATAATTACTAGGATAATGAAAAAGCAAAGTAATTTAAGATATGAGAAAAATAAGATCACTAGGCTAACAGTGTACCTTAGAATTATAAAAGAATTCAATGGATCTTATGTTAATTGCAAGATAAAGAGTTTTACTGTATTTTTTTAGTTAAATTTTCTCTTTTTTTCCTCCCTTGTAGATTATTTCAAAGAACCTGGTGAGTGAATGAATTCCAGGGTTTTTATTCCTCCATTTTTATGCTTATTTTTCCCTTTGTTTATACTTATCTTTTACCAAGGGGAGATTTAACAAAGAGAGAAATAAGATGCAGATTTTATAGAATCCAAATGTCCAGCAAGGGACTTTTTCTTAGACTGTGCATTTTGCCTTCAAACCAGAATGACTTCATGGGAAGCAATTCAGAACCCTGATATTAAATGTTCTACTTAAAATATTCCCATTATTTTCTTTTTAAAAAATGTAACCTTCCCTCTCATTAGGAGGGTGGTTGAAGAACTGAGGGTTCCCTTTCTTTTTATTCAAGCACTGAGGTATTGCAGCCACGCATTTAGCAGCAACAGACTCAGCTATGTGAAACTAAGTAGGTAAAGCAATTATTTTCTTCATTAAAAAAGCACAAATGTATGTGACTAGCCTCCTTGAAGACTAGAGAGTTTCTACATTTTTTTTTTATTTGAATGAGAAAAGGTAGAGTTTAATTTCTTAGAGCAGTTATTCTAGATAGGGTTTGTGTTTAATGGAACGAGCTGAATAAATCCAAGTGGAGAACTCAATACTTGTAGGCCAAGAGTCATCATTGACGTATTGGAGTAGAAACCTTGGTAAATTAGCTATCAGGCTAAAAGCACACCTATCATTTATTCTAATCCCATTCAACATAGAAAGGATTCTCATGTTGGGCCAGGCCACAGATGCCTGAATACCACAAAACAAAAATCTCTTTCCTTACAAGATGACTTCCCAATAAAGAAAAAAGTCATTTATAAAAATAAAACTGACATGACGTGACAATGGTTGATGTGCACAACAAATTCTATGGTATTCCAAAATATTGAATGAATCAGCTTGAACTAGGGGAGTAGAGAAGAGCTTCAGAGAAGAGTTGCTATTTGTACTGGAACTTTAAAGACAAGGAGTTTGCCAGATGCATCAAAGCATTTGTACACAGAGGGAATAGAAAGAAGAAAAGCACCAAGGCCTGAAGTGCGCCATGCATCAGGGTGAAGTAAGACTTCTAGACGGTTTGAGCGTGAGATGTGTGAAGCAGATGTGACCATTTCGTAGCAGCAAAGGTTATCCGGGTTGGTATTCTTGAGTCTGTGCTCTTGTCCGTACCCCACGATGGTTCTGAACCGATTCATTTTGGGAGGAAGCCAGAGGCCAAAACTGGTAGATATCATTGTGACCTGGGAGTTGGGGAAAAATAGAGAGTATGAATGGTTTAGGTCACGAATAGCATCTAAAGAGCACTCATTCCATTATTTGAAAGAGAACCCAGTTCTTGTTTTGCTTTCTCTTTTTCATGAAAAATAATGATTAGGTTATTCTACAAAGTTTCTAATTTACTAATAGGATATCTAGTAGAGTAATGGCACAAGGGTTCCTTGGATGGGCTTGCCACTGTGTGAAATCCTCATGAGAAGAACAGATGCAGAAACTCATGATTTTCTCTTGTTGATAGTGCCAAATTGTCCATGTAAACCAGTCCCTTTTCTTCTTGGTTACACAGGAAGACAACAGTTGTCCTCCCATGCAGTTAGATTGGAGCCATGTGACTGAGATCTGGCCAATGCTTGTAGAAACATGTGAGACTTCTGTTCACACTGATGGTTGCCAATTCTTATGTATCTACTGATATGTGGGAAGGACAATTAGCTAACTCCAGTACCCCTGGATTTTTTTTTTTTTTTTTTTTTTTTTTTTTTTTT
>NW_007726423.1:647556-649715 GCF_000696425.1 Galeopterus variegatus | reverse complement strand
GATCAAGGCACCATCAGATTCCCTTGTCTGGTGAAGGCTGCTCTCTTATTCCAAGATGGTGCCTTGATTTGCATCCCCCAGAGAGGAGGAACACTGTGTTCTCATCTGGCGGATGAATACACATGTTCTAAAGCATACCTAAAATATTAAAACATTAAAACATTTAACCAGTCATAATTTTGGAGTTTAATTTACATACACTGCATAAATTTTGAGTGTACAGATTTTTCCACTTAGTATGATATTATTAGTGTTTTTAGATGTACTCCATCAGATCAAGAAATTTCTTTTATTCTTAATGTTCTGCATGATATTTAAAAATTAAATACCTAGTAATTTTATAAAATTATTTTCCTGCATCTTCTGAAAAACTAATATGATTTTTCCTTTACTGTGTTAATTTGGGGAATTGCCTTAAATGATTTTTAAATGTTTAACCAATCTTACTTTGATCCTTGAATAAACCTCATTTGGCCCTTATGCTTTTGATCTATTGCTGTAATCTAGTTTCTTATATATATCTTTAAGACTTTTAGTCTATATTCATAACAAATACGTGTTTGTAATTTTCTTTTCTCCTAATATCTTTGTGAGATTTTGATATCAGTTATATGGTGGCTTTATCAGACAAGCCATAAATTTTTTCTTCATTATTTTCAGAAAAAGTTTGTATGATTGGTACTATTTCCTCATGAAATATTCAATAGAATTTACCAATGAAGCCATTCATATCTGTTTTTAATAATGAATTCAACACACACACATATTTTTTATATCTTGATGTGTCAGTTTCAGTAATTTGTGTACTAAAGGAATTTTTCTATTTCATCTAATTTGTTGAATTAATTGGCATAAAGATTTTAGTGTTTGCATGATATATAGTGATGACCTTCTTTCATTTCTCATATTGACAAATTATTATTATTCTTTTTGCTTGATGAATCTTGCTAAATGTTAATCAGTTTTATTAATCCTTTCAAATTGTTAGTCTTTTTTGATTTTCTACATTATCATTTTTCTATTTTATTTATTTCTACTTTTATTTTTATTGAATCCTATGTTCTACCTTCTTTGTGTTTAACTTGTTCTTCTTTTTGAGCTTTTTAGAATATAAGCTTAGACATTTATTTTAGGCTTCTCTTCTAAAATATGTTTCAAAATAATTCAATTTAAAATATGTTTTAATTTCCCTGGTGTTTTCTTCTTTGGTCTAGAAGTTCATTGATCTAGACGTTCGTTATTTAATTTCCAAATATTTGGGAATTTTATAGTTATTGCATTACTTCTGATAGCTATTTTAAATGCTGGTATAGTAAGAGAGTCAGAACATATGATTTTAATGATTTTGAACCTTTAAAGATTATGAAGCCTTGAGTTATTGCTCAAAATATCTTCCATCTATCTTGATGAAAGCTCCATATTTGCTTAAAAACTGTATTTTCTGAAGTTGTAATATAATGTTCTAGGAATGTCAGTTAGGCCAGTTTGATCGAGAGTGTTGTTCAAATATTTTGTAATTTTTTTTCTGTTTTTCTATCAATTTCTGTAAGAGGTATTAAAATCTCTATTTGTGTATTTCTCTCCTTACTTCTACCAGCTGTGCTTCACATTTTTTGAAACATTGTTATTAGAATATTTAAAACTGCTTATGGTTTCCTGTTTAATTGAACTTTTATGATCATGCAATTTTTATCTTTATTTTTCGTTTTACTGATTGTCTAGAAGTCTACTTTCTTTGATAGTAATATTTCTTACTAGTTTTACTATGCTTAATAATTTCTTTGTCTATATTTTTCTCCCCATGTGCATTCCACTTGTCTTTCTCTTTTTGTTTAACGTGTGCTTCTTTAAATAGCATATTGCTAGATCAGGTGTTTTTAAAAAATTAATTAATTTATGAATTAATTTTTATTTGCAGTAACTATTTCTTCTTTTTACATCCTATGCAGAGTGTAATTTAGTTAATGTAATAATTGATGTGTATTGGTTTAAGTCTATGGTCTTAGCGTATGTTTTCTATTACATTGTCCCACTTACTTTTTGCGCTGTTCTCACTTTCCTACATTATTTTGGATGCCTAAAGTGTTTTAAGTACTCTTTATCTATTCTGTTACCTTTTAGTGATAACAACTTGTGTGTGTGTGTGTGCCTGTTTGTAT
>NW_007726423.1:643966-646925 GCF_000696425.1 Galeopterus variegatus | reverse complement strand
TTATCTATTCTGTTACCTTTTAGTGATAACAACTTGTGTGTGTGTGTGTGCCTGTTTGTATCTGTGTCTCTGTGTGTTGAATATTACTCTAAAAATTACAATACCCATCTTACAATAAAATTTCAACAATATCTCACAATAGTAATAGAAAACACATGTATTAAGTAAAGAAAGTAGATAAGTTGCAAAAATATAGCTTTTTCTCTATTTCTGATCACACACATACACACACACAAAAGAATCCATTCATAGCAGGATTTTAGAATGGAGTCCTTGTGACCTAATCACCTCTTAAGAGTCATATGTCTTAAAACTGTTACAACTACAATTAAACTTCCAACACATTAACTTTGGGGAAAATATTTAAACCATGGTATTCCACTCTTGTCCCCCCCAAATTCATGTCCTTCTCATGAACAAAATACCTTCATTCCATCCCAATAGCCCCCAAAGTCTTAATTTATTCAGCACCAACTCAGAAGTCCGAAGTCAAGAATTTCATTTAAACCATATATGAATGAGACTCAAAGCATGATTTATCCTGAAACAAATTCTCTTCAGCTGAGAGCCTGTGAAATTAAACAAGTTATCTAGTTCCCAAATATAATGGTGAGACAGAAGTAGTATAGACATTTCCATTCTAAACGGAAAAATAGGCAAAAGATAGCGGTAACTGGTTTCAAGTAAGCCTAAAACCAAACAACGAAAACAACATTAAATCTTAAAGCTGGATAATAACCTCCTTTGACTCCATGTTCCTTAACTTGGGCACACCGGGATTGGAAATGACCCACTAGGCTTCAGGCAGCCTGACCCTACAGTTTTGCTGGGCCCAGTTCATGCTTCAGCTCTGACGGGCTGTACTCTCATGCCTGAAGTTTTCTCAGGCTGGAGTTACATGCTGGTGATCCTACAGTTCTGGGGTCTCAGGGGCTGCCTTGCTCCCATGGCCTCGTTAGGCATTGCCCTAATAGAGAACAACTGTGGCAGCTCTGACCCCACATTTTGGCTTGGCATTACTGTAGTAAGAGCTATGGTGGCTCTGACCCTGCAAGAAGTCTCTGGCTGGGCACCCAGGCTGTCTGCAACATTCTTTGAAATCTAGATGGAGGAAGCCATCCACCCTCCCCTCATCCCTGGTTCTTATTCTCTTCACACCTGCAGAATTAATATCTAATAGATGCTGTCAAGGTTTATGGGTTGTCCTTTCAGAGTTGTGGGTCAAGTCACATCTGTGGCTGCTTGAGCTACAGCTGGGATGGCCACGAAGTACTGTGCCATAATGCAGGGACCAGAGACTTGAGATGGGTCTGGGCAGCCAGCCCATGGAAAGCACCCAAGGCTTATCCCCCAAACCATTTCTTCCTCCTACAACTCTAGGCCTGTGATGGGAAGGGCAGCTTTGAAGATCTTTGAAACATTTCAGGAATTTTTCTCCCACTGTCTTGATGAATAGCTCTTAGGTCCCTTCTATTCATGATGTCTCTTTAGCAAATGATTGCTTGGCCACACCCCTAATATCCTCTCCTGAAGACATATTTTTCACTCTTTACATGGCCAGGATGTGATTTTCCAAATTTTTCACTCTATTTTCCTTTTAATTATAAGTTTTACCTTTAAGTCATTTCTTTTCTCTTGCATCTCACTGCATGTGATTAAAAGTAATCACTCAGCAGCCTGATTGCTTTGCTGCTTAGATATTTCTTCCACCAGATGTTGTAGTTCATTGCTCTTCAGTTCTGTATCCCATAAAGTCCTTGAATACAGACACAATTCAACTTAGGTCTTTGCTACTTTATAATAGTGATGACTTTTTTTCCACTTTCCAACACCTTGTCCCTCATTTTTGTCTGAGACCTCATTGGAATGGTCTTAACTGTCCATATTTCTACCAGCATTCTGGTCACAACCACTTAAGTAATCACTAAGAAGATTAAACTTTTTTTACAGCTCTCTTTTTTTTCTTAGCCCTTACCAAAATCATCCTTAATGCTTTGTCCAAGGCAATACAGGCTTTTTCTGGCCTTCCTCTCCAAATCCTTTCACTCACTACCTATTGCCTAGTTCCAAATCTGCTTCCACATTTTCAGGTATTTGTGATAGCAAAGCCCCACTTCTCAGTACCAATTTTATGTCTTAGCTCATTTTCTGCTGCTGTAACAGAATACCACAGACTGAGTAATTTATAAAGAAAATAAACTTATTTCTCACAGTTCTGGGGCCTGGGAAATTCTGCTAGCATCTGGTGAGAGCCTTGCTGCATTATTTCATGTTTGAAAGGCAGAAGCTGGAAACAAGTACATGAGACAGAGAGAGAATGGGGGCAAAACTTCATCCTTTTATGAGGAACCCACTCCCGTAATTAATAGCCCACTTCTGAGATAATGGCATTAATTCATTTATAAAGATGGAGACCTCATGGCCTAATTATCTCCTAAAGGTCTATCTCCTAAAGGTAACTTCTGTTACACTGGTAATTGAGTTTCCAACACATGAACTTTGGGGAACATATGTAAATTATAGCAAGGGTCTACTCCAATCTCCTTTGTATCTTGACCATTGACTTATTTCAACCTTTTTAAATTATGTGTTTAAATAGGCAAATTTATATTTTCTATTTATTTTCCTAAATCTCGCTTTTAGTACCAACTAAAAGTTAAGTAAAACTTCTCATAAAATATAAATATGGCAAGCACTGGCCCTGTGCAACTATTATTCGATAATGTACCTCTCTTGGATAATATAGAACTTTGGGCAATCTTGACTATTATAGGTTTTAAGTGACCAGTGCCCTGTGTATCATTTTGCTGAGGTTTTTTACTAACACAAACTGTCAACAGTATATATTAAACAAGTTTGCACCCAATTAAAATCAATATTAAAATTAACTTTCCAAGCAAAAATCCACATTCAACAAAGAGACAAGTTACATTTTATATTAGCAAACCAATTAATTATT
>NW_007726423.1:641130-643396 GCF_000696425.1 Galeopterus variegatus | reverse complement strand
GCACCCAATTAAAATCAATATTAAAATTAACTTTCCAAGCAAAAATCCACATTCAACAAAGGGACAAGTTACATTTTATATTAGCAAACCAATTAATTATTGATTCCTTTAATTAGCAATCTTTCTTCACATATCTTATGAATATTTACCAGAAAAAAAAAAACAAAAAACAAAAAACAAAAACAGCCATGCAAGAATTCATCTATTGTGGCAAATGAAGCATGCCTGTAGTTGCTAGTATAACATAACATAGCTTTTTAATCCTTTAGTTTCTCCTTTGCAAATATTTTCTCCTACTCTGTTGTTTGTCTTTTCACTCTGTTAATTGTTTCTTTTGCTGTGCAGAAGCTTTTTAGTTTGATATAATCTGATTTGTTTATTTTTCCTTTGGTTGCCTGTGCTTTGGGGGTCATATTCACCAAGTCTGTACCCACTCCTACTTCCTGGAGTGTTTCCCTATGTTTTCTTTAAGGAGTTTTATTGTTTCTGGATGTATATTTAATTCTTTAATCCATTTTGAGTTGATTTTGCTATATGGTAAGAGGTACAGGTCTAGTTTCATTCTCCTACCTATGAATATCCAGTTTTCCCAGCACCATTTGCTGAAGAGGCCATCTCTTCCCCAGTGTGTAGACTTGGTGCCTTTGTCAAAGATCAGATGGCTATAGGTGTATGGGTTGATTTCTGGGTTCTCTATTCTATTCCATTGATCCATGCATTTGTTTTTATGCCAGTACCATGCTGTTTTGGTTATTATGGCTTTGTAGTATAGTTTAAAGTCAGGTAGTTTTATGCCTACAGCTTTATTTTTTTTGTTCAGGTTTGCTTTGGCTATGCGTGGTCTTTCAGATGAGTGGATAAGTACACAATGGAATACTACTCTGCTATAAAAAAGAATGAAGTGCTTCCATTTGCAACAACATAGGTGGATTTAGAGAAAATTGTATTAAGTAAAACAAGTCAGGCACAGAAATAGAAATACCACATATTCTCACTTATTTGTGGGAGCTAAAAATAAATAAATGAATAAACAAACAAACAAACATACAAACAAAGGGTGGGGGAGGAAGAAGACACAACAATCACAGCAATTCCTTGAACTTGTTAAGACAAGTGAACAGATATGATGTAGTGGGGGAGGAGGAGAGATAAGAAGGGCAAAAGAGGAATGGGTAAAGGGACATGAAAATCAACTGCAATGTATATGGAGAAGTTAAAATTTTTTTAAAAAACTGTATTGTTCTTTATAGGTTGAGGTATTTTAACATTAACTGCTATATTATAATTGGTGCTATACATTTTCTTACGCATAGTAAAATGTTTATAATGTGAACTCTTGCTCACTTACATATCTTGTTTTGTTAAATTATCTCTCAGCAAGTAAACACAGGTAAAACCATAATTTATCAATTAAAAATAAGAAGATACATTTACCAGTTACTAGAAAATGATAGTAAACTGATGACATTCAGTAATACAAAATGAAACTAATGGCATCTATAACAATGAAGTGAACCTTTTGTCCTTCAATGATGTGCAACATATTCATCAACATACTTTCAAAGCATCTGTACCAAAGTGTTATTAGACAGATGGCATGCATACTAAGACACATGTATTATAAAAACATTCTCATATACTTATAACTTGATTTGGCAGGTGCTGTCTTCATGAAAGGTAGTTGCAAGGAAAAAAATTATATGAGATATATACATATACATACACATATATATATATATAATAAAAAATGACCAGCACATGAGGCAATGTATAAATGATAAAAATGGCCAAGACATATAAACCCTTCCAGGGGCTGCTATCAGTTTTGAATAATACTTCATGAACTCAGATTTAATTTTTACCACATTGACTAGTGAAATATGAAATATAAGGAGAGTTTTTGATCATACCATAATACTCCATAAAGACAAGTAGATGACTTTCCTGATGATGAGCTTCATTATCAAAATAAAATGTATTATCATCCTTCTTTACCATATTTATTATACTTTATAATTTATAAAGAGAACTTTTGTCTAGTTTGGTTCCACGGAGTAGACATGGTCTAATTTTTCATAGTCTCTGAAAGACCCATTTTAGTTACACTAGTGATACATATTTAAAAAAAAAAAAACAATTTTCATTTTAGTTTTCTTTTAAGCTGAACTAACATCCACTTTTTCCAACATTTACACTTGGTTATCAGTATGACAAATCACAAGCATGGTCTCAGAGTTTGTTCTCTAATCCCTGGAAAGAAGAGTTG
>NW_007726423.1:639246-640630 GCF_000696425.1 Galeopterus variegatus | reverse complement strand
GTATGACAAATCACAAGCATGGTCTCAGAGTTTGTTCTCTAATCCCTGGAAAGAAGAGTTGTGAAGGTTTGAAATGAATCTTCTGTATCTCATTTTCAATTATTCGGAGTCTTTGATCTGTACCTTTGATTATTATGAATCATTAGCCTGCACTAAAACAATTAATTTGGTTAGAACCCTCTCTGTCATGGAGACTTCTTCAGTGTTGAGGCATTTTCTCAGAGAAAGCCATTTCTCTGCAGGAGTGGCTCTTCTGCAAAACCAATGTACTCAGCTCTCAGGTGGACAAGTGGGTCCGGACAGCCGTGCAGGAGGACAGCTTGCTTCACAGACTCATCACCTGCAACTAGAAAAAGAGGGCGCTTTTGACAATGCAGAAAATCGCAGCTTCGCTAAAGGCAGCCTGATAAATAGATGTTTCTCATCACAATCAGAAAGCCTCATCAAACCAAGGTGCTACACAGCTAAAGAAAGAACATGCAAAATGGCAAGAACGCTGCCTGCTGTATGCCCAGAGGGTAGTATTCCTTTACTGGTTCTTTGCAATTGATATCGGCACATTATCTTTAAAAATAACAGAAATTAGGGGCAGTGTTTAGCAATCTAAGGCATTCTAGTCGAAGCAATAAGTATTCAGAGAAAGCATAAAAACACTTTATTTGGATTAATCTATGAATTTCTCTGCAAATAATGTTAATTCAAAGTTGTAGAATAGTTTCAGAAATAAAGGGGCTTGTAACATTTTTAATATGTTCTGCATACAACATATTCCTTAATCCCTCATGTGTGAATTTTTCATGCAATTAGAATCCTTGATTTCAAACAGACTTGTACAAGGAGCCGTAGAAACCTATCTCCGTGACAGGAATGCCAGCTCTTTAAGTAAGGGATGGTAGGAAACCAAAACTCATCTCTTGACTTTACACAAAATGAAAAGCCTTGAATTTTCAGAAAAGTCCAGTCAGCACTTAGGTTTCCTGAACGCCTTTGTAAAACCCAAAGGAGTGCTTGAGAAAAGGATGAATTTGAGGGGCCATTGAACACAGAACATTTTTCCAATTACAGAAACACCTGCACTATATGGCTTTCTGCTGATCTGTTGTGAGCACTTTACAGAGTCCTTCAAATTCCTCATTCTGCAAAATCCAAATGGGCGGGGGTGTTGCTGGCAGGCTATGACCTGTAGGAGTGTTCTCGCTCGGGTTAATCTGATACCCTCCCCACAATGTGGAATGTTTGACCTGGTAGAGTCTCAAATGCCACCAGTAGACATGCAAATTAATGGTCTCTGGGTATTGGCTTCGGGAATAAAGCATTGTTTTCTTTTACTTCGTGAGAAATCATTGCTGGAAAAAGCAGTGACTCAGCTCTTCAGCAGTGCAAC
>NW_007726423.1:633950-638425 GCF_000696425.1 Galeopterus variegatus | reverse complement strand
TAAAATTTCTAAAAAGAACAGCATATTAGTAGTAAAATGCAATGAAACAGAATGTAACTGGGACCATTTCTTTTTATAAGTCATCAAGAAAAGATGGGCAAGGCAACCTCATGCTTTAATATTCTTGACATTCATATGAAAGAAAATATTCGAGCGCTGAAGTCGATGCCTTCTTGTTTTAATTCTGAGTCTGTTAATTTTTTTATAATGCCAGTTAAATTAGACTTTTTCCTGTAGCAATATTTAAATTTATTCACCAAAAAATAGCTAATTCAATAACTTATCTCTAAGAATTGTTTAAAAAAATCACATGCAGGTCGAGTATCTCTAATCTAAAAATTAGAAATCTGAAATACTCCAAAACATGAAACTTGTTGAGCTCCAATGTGGTGCCACAAGTGGAAAATTCCACACCTGACTTCATGTGACTGCTTGTAGTCAACACACAGGCTCATGGCACTCTGTTTATTTGGTGCCCCCAAGGGAAAAAAGATCCTTTAGCTGTGATATATCTTTTCCACTCACGTCCAGATTCCTCCACATAAGCACGCTCACAAATGTAAGAAAATGGCACATGTTCAGACTAAATGTCCCAACGACAGATTCCCCATGATACCCCACATGGGGCCAAGACCTATGTGCATTACTCGCTCTGTTTTTCCTTATTCTCTGCTCTGTAATGTGAAAATATTGTTAAAGATGTCAGACAGGCCTACAGATACCCATATGGGTAATACCAATGAGAAAAAGAGGAAGCATTTATATTTATCTATAGCACAGAAAGTCAAACTGTTGGAAAAATTGGAAAATGATGTAAGTGTGAAATTTCTTTTAGGAGAGGATGGTGTTGGCATGGCCACCATATATAACCTGAAAAAACAGAAGCATAAACTATTGAAGTTCTATGCTGAAAGTGATGAACAGAAGATAATGAAACAGAAAAACACTGCATAAAGTATAGAAAGACGGATCTGTCAGCATAGCAGTGAACTCATGCCACTTAACGGTCTGCTGATCATAAAACCAGCCAAGACTAAAAGTGAAGATCCCAACTGTGTATAGAAAGACGGACCTGTCAGCATAGCAGTGAACTCATGCCACTTAACGGTCTGCTGATCATAAAACCAGCCAAGATCTATCACCATGAACTAAAAAATTGAAGGGGACTGTGTACATTAAACAAGCTGGTTGCAGAAATTTAAGAAAAGACATGTCATTACATTTTAAAGGTTTGTAGTGATAAAGCATCTGCTTATCATGAAGCAACAGAGAAATTCACGTATGAGTTTGCCATGATCATCCCTGATGAAAATATGACACTAGAACAAGTCTATTATGCTGATGAAACATCACTGTTTTGGCATTATTGCCCCAGAAAGACACTCACTACAGCTGGTGAGACAGCCCTTACAGGACTTAAGTATGCCCATGACAGAATAACTGTGCCGGGATGTGCTAATGCAGAAGGCATGCATAAGTGTAAACTTCCTACGATAGGCAAAAGCATGTGTCCTTGCTGTTCCCAAAGAGTGAATTTCTTACCAGTCCATTATTATATTATGCTAACAAAAAACCATTAATTACCAGGTATGTTTTTTCTGATTGGTTTTACAAATGTTTTGTACCACTGGCTCCTGTCACTGCAGAGAACCTGGACTGGATGACAACTGCAAGATTTTGTTGTTCCTTGACAACTGCTCTGCTCATTCTCCAGATAAAATTCTTATCAAAAACAATGTTCATGCCATGTACTTTTCCCAGAATGTGACTTCATTAATTCAGCGATGTGACCAGGGTGTCCTTAGATCCATTAAGAGTAAATCTGAAATCACTTTCTTGAACAGCCTGCTAGCAGCAGTGAAGAGAGATGTGGGTATGGAAGGTTTTCAAGGGATCTTAACATGAAGGATGACAAAAATGTTGTTGAAAATGCTTGGAACTCAGTGACTAAACACACAGTCATGCATTCCTGTCACGACCTCTCACCTATGACTATGTTTAATGATGATGATGAACAAGGTGGTGACTTTGAAGATTTTGTATGTCAAGTAAGAAAAACATGTCGGACCTCTTTACAAATGCAAAAAATTATACCTTTAGAATTGGTTAGTGAGCTCACGGGAGTGGATATAAAAGAAATTTTAACATATTTTAAATGAAGAGGCTTTATTCATTCATTGACCAATGGTGAAATAGTCAAAATGATTCCGAATCAAGGTGATCGTGTTAATAGTGACAATAAAGTTGACATTGTCACCACTGCAGAAAAAGTGACTATAGATGACTTGGTGAAAATTTGTGATGAGCTTGTTGAAGGACTAGAGCAGTGTGCATTCATAACAGAGCAACGTGTTAATAGTGACAATAAAGTTGACATTGTCACCACTTCAGAAAAAGTGACTATAGATGACATGGTGAAAATTTGTGATGAGCTTGTTGAAGGACTAGAGCAGTGTGCATTCATAACAGAGCAAGAAAGCACGTCCATTTATAAAATCAAAGAGAGACTTCTAATACAAAAACTGTTGTTAATGAGGCAGAATACTCTGGAGGAAACATTTTAAAAAGGTATCCAGCAGAATGTGTCTGCATTCCTAGAGAATCCACTTTCTGGTCCCTCAACTTTTTCTAATATTTCTTCTCACCTAAAAAAGAAAATAGTGTACAGTAAAAATTTGATCAAAACACAGCATTGTGGGCTGAGCCTGCAAGCCTGCCCTTGTTTGTTGGTGCTGTTGTTTAACAGCTGAGACAGGTATTCTGCTGATGCCAGTGTGCTGCTTAGTTATCCTGAACACATTTTTTTTCACTGTATTAATGATATTTTATACTTTTTTGCTGTTAAGTAATTGCATGTCAATAAATGTAAAAAACTGATTTCCTATTGGTAGAATATACATTCAGAGTCAGGGATGATGGTGATGCCAAACAACCACAAATTGCTCACGTGGGTGGCTGAGATGGTATCCCCTTTGCCTTCTGATGATTCAATGTACACAAACTTTGTTTTATGCACAAAATTACTAAAAATATTGTATAACATTACCTTCAGTCTATGCATATAAGGTGTATATAAAACATACATGAATTTTATGTTCAGACTTGGGTCTCTTCCCACAAATATTTTACATGCAAATATTCCAAAACGCAAACAAATTCAAAATCCAAAGCACGTCTGGTCCCAAGAATTTTAGATAAGGGATGCTCAACCTGTAGCAGAAAAGAATAAACGTATCTGTTTTTACACCAACAAACCACCACTGTTAAAAGCCATGAACTGCGAAGCGTATTAGCAACTGGAAAAAAAATAGTCGAGGAACTTCAATATGCATTTACCTTAAGTGTCATTAAATATTACTTTTAGAATCAAATTAATAGTAAGCCTGATGTTAGCAGTGGCTGTACCATTTAAGTCACCATGTACCTAAGAATAAAATTCCTTTCTGTGTCTCAGTTCTTCATCTAACACAAAAATATGTGCCTGCTTATGTTAAGGGATCTCTGTGAGATTGATTCTTTTCACATTGAATCAGATTATATTTATGTACAAAGGTATTCTGAAGGTAAAGTAGTCTCTCGGGTAACACCATTACCTCTTACAGGCCATTTCAATGAGTATATAAAAGTAGTAGTTTATGTGTTGGCCTTTTAGCTGGGGATGGGGGCTTCTAAAATTTTCTCAGATTACAGTAGAACACCAACTTTAGAGTGTAACTGATGCCTATATATTAATTACTATAAATGTTGTTTAAATTAATTACTAGGGAATGTCATATTTTTAAAAGTTTGCCCGGTGATGACCACCAAGCCACCACAGGAAGCACCCAGGCTCCCGAGCTGGGGCAGTCGGGGGCTAAGGGCCTCAGCCATGCCCCACTTGATGTCTACATCTAGCCCAGTGATGATAATTGAGCTCTTGGCAGAAGCGCCCTGGTCTCCCATGTTGGAATGAAGGGGGTACCATGGGCCTTAACCACGCCCACCCCCCTCTTCTTCCTTCCAATCTATCCCCTTCTCTCTTCCTCTTTCCCCCTCCCCTCAATTGTTCTGCAACAATATCTTAGAATGTAAAACATAAATAAATAAATAACATTTAAAAAAAAGGTAATGGAATATACAATGGAATATTTTTGTCAATAAAAAGGAATGAAGTACTGATGCATGCTAAAAATAAAATAAAACAAAATAAAATAGATGACTGAGGAAAAAAAATTAAAATTTGAGTGATTCTGGCACTGTGTATAAACATTCAAGTGTGTAATTTATAAAAAATGTTTCAAAATTACCAATGCATTTTTCTCCCCCCTCTCTTTGTCATCTTTTTCTACACAACATAAAAAGAGCTTGAGTAAAAATTAAGCATTCTACCTGTAACCAATGGGAATTAAATCTAGAGGCATTTTTGAGGTAGAATTCCTTGAATTGTACCTATCACTTCATCTGAAACAGCATTTTCTCTCTTGATTTCTTACTGG
>NW_007726423.1:622746-632617 GCF_000696425.1 Galeopterus variegatus | reverse complement strand
CCTTACTTGGTCTGTCTTCCTGATCTGTAATGAACTGAAATTCACGTTAGTTCAGTTAGGCCCTAGATTATCCCAGGGTAACTTTATTAGGAGTCTACCTACAGTCAGCCGTCCATTTCCATCCTCACCCAAGGATTCAACCAATTGCAGATCAAAAACATATATTAAAAAAAATAAATAAATAAAAAATAACAATACAACAATAGGAATTATACAAATAAAAACAACATAGCATAACAACATTGTATTAGGTATTTTAAGTAATATGGAGATGATTTAAAGTAGGGAGGATGTGCACAGGTTATATGCAAATATTACATAATTTTCTATCAGGGACTTGAGCATCTTCAGATTTCGGTATCTGCAAGAATCCTCGAAAAAGTCTCCTATGGATACCAGAAAAGGAGGATGACTATATTAGTAAAGCACCACAGGAAGCTAGGCTGGGGTCAGAAAACTATTTGATCTGTAGAGTCAGGTTAAGACAGGTTTCCTCACTATTATACTTGAAAGTCAAATTTTTAGTAAATGTAGTAACTTTTCCTTTTAGACATTTTATAGAACCCCATGCATGGATATGGTGATTAAATCAGGCTCCGCTTATAGGAACCTCTTCAAGGAGATCCTGGTTTGGAAAAAAATGATTCAGGGATTCTGCTATATTGATAAAAATGTTTTGGGTTATTTTTGACTCTATTATATTGTACATGCTGGATCACCATCTAAGTGGACTGAGGGGTACTGACCTCTAATAAAAGCAATGCTACAATTTTACCATAACTTATGTGACAACTGACCAAGCAGAAGACAATGACAAATGGAATGCTTTAATGATAAAATTTGATTAAAAATCATCCAGAAAAATGGCATGATGATAGGCATACAAGTACCTAGAATGTACTTTAAATTGTTTTCATTTTGTAAGTGTGAATTTGAGGGACAGGGTAAGTCACAAGAAAAAGAGAAAATTGAGAGTCATTCAGAAGAGAAGCAGCAGAACAAAGAAAAGTCAGATTTGGGGAGATTAGATCTGTGCTTTGAAAAACGAAATTTTCATTCTACAGGACTAAAATATTACATGCTAATATTTGCCTTAAACATCTAGTGATATAAATGGATTTGGAAACACAAATCCAGTCACTAAATGCTCATGAATTATTTTCTAGAGATTTACAGTAGCAAAGCAGTCCTTCAATGCATGGCAAATGTGGGATAAACTATGCCTCTTGTTTGCCCCCAAAGCAACTCGATGTTTCTTCAGATTTGATCCAAATGGGTTAACCAAGTGGACTAGAAATATTGCTGACAGGCAGAGAAAACTTGCGGGTTTGGCCTGCTCTTATGAACTTGATATAAATGGGACTAAAGATGCAGGGATTTTAGAAGAAGCATTTTGGGAGTTTCCAATTTTGAAGCTATTATCTCTGTGCTGCAAGGAATAACACAAATAAAAATCTGAAACTCGATAGCATAAGAGAAGAGACTGTATTTCTTGGAAATACTGCACACATTTTTGACTAGGTCTTAGGAGGACAAAGCTACAAAAAGAAATTACGTTTTATATGCAATATATTTAGTTGAAGTCCTGGAGTCAAACAATAGGCTCATGATCAATAGATACTTTGGGACAACTCCAAGGTCCCTTGGCTTTAAAATTCCTGTATTTTGTATTTAACCTTTAGAACTTTCCAAAAGCATACTGCACGCAAGTTTCTCCCTTGAAAATTCCCTTTTTGAAAATAAAATCTAGAATTACAGAGAAAATTATAACCCAGTGAATGCGTTCAAAATATATTTATGTGGTCTTTAAAGAGGGGATGCACCTGGGAAAGTCCTGCTGACAGAAAGTGGAGGTGGTGAGCTGTGGGGCTGGACTTGAAAATATGTTTTTCTTTTAAGTTGGAGGATATGCTCTTTTACATTGAGGTGTGTTAAAATGACTTCTTATTTTCTAATCATGCCTCGTATTTCCTATTGGCATATACTTGTTTTCTAAATATAAATTTATATTGCAGAAGTTCTTTCTGATTTAGAACTTTATTTTGCCAAATCAAAATGTGTTCTCCAAGAGAATAGATGTGAGGCGAATTTCAGAACTCATGAGAAACACTATAAACCTCAACTTACAGGAGTTTAGAACAAAGAAATGACCCATGGCAATGGCAAAAGATATGTAGCAAGTGAGACAGCCAAATGGAGCCTTTTGTCCAGCCTCCTTCCTCCTTCTTTTACAAGTGAGGAAATAGAGATTTCAACATTTATTCCAACTCATTTAGCTTCAGCATTCATAGAACTAGACCATAAGCTCTTCCTTCTCCCTGTTTAGTTTCATTAGGAAACCTACTTATGGCTTATGTGGGTTGCTTTTTGTCATTGCTTAACTGAAAAGGAAAATTTGGAAACAAACCATTATTGATAAACTATCCTAAAGGAAGCATGACTTTCCTTACTTTTTAAAAAATCTTAAAACTTAAATTTGACTTTTGAAATCATTATTAAATGCCTCAGTTCTCAATCATCCCAGCTCATCCAGTGTACCGTGAAACTCTAAATTGGGGGCACATAATTAGCAGTGACATTTTGTGTTCCAAGAGTTTTCATGCATTAGCCAAGGCAGAGGAATGTAAAATGTTTTTGGAAGGCAAATAACAGGAAACAACCAGGTGTCCATGAATGGATGAATGGGTAAACAAAATGTGATATGTACATACATTGGGATATTATCTAGCCCTAAAAAGGAAGAAAATTCTGACACATGCTACAACATGAATAATCCTCAGGAACATTATGCTGAGTGAAATAAGCCAGTTTAAAAAAAGGTAAATACTGTATGCATTACTTTTATGAAGTAACTAAAGTAGTCAGATTCATAGACAGAAAATAAAATGGTGGTTTCCAGGGGCCGGGGGAGTAGTGAGTGAGCAGTTGTTCAGTGAGTATAAAGTTTTAGTTCTTCAAGATGAAAAGAATTCTGGCGATTGGTTACATAACCATGAGGATGTGCTTGCTACTACTCAACTACAGATTTAAAAATGGTTAAAATGGTAAATTTGTGCTATGTGCACTTTACCACAGTTTAAAAAATACATAAAAAACAAACAAACAAACAAAATAACCTCAAAGGAAAAATCAAGTCTGATTGTGAGAAAGAATGGAAAAACAAGTGTCTGATTTTTCTTGGTTTGGTTTTGAAAGAAGAGATGGGAAGCATAGCTGCCAGTTGGAAAGAAAGTAGAGAAACCAGAGATAATAGCATCGCTGTGGGTTATTTGTTTATTTATTTATAATCAAGAAAAAATTACAATTGGAATGTGTGAAGAGTAAGCACAACTCACAAGTTAAAAGCTGAAAGTCTGCTCAGACTGTGTTTCAATTCCAGCTCAGATAATGGTTGTGTGACCTTGGACATGTTACCTACACAGTGAGTGCCTCAGATTTCTCATACTAACTTGGGGGGAATCCTGCTATTTATACAGATGGTTGTTGCAAGACTCAAAACATTAAAATATCTAATGCACATAGAAGCACTTAAAATCTTTTGCTTAATAAACATTGTTCAATATATGTTAAATTTTAAAAGCTAAAATAAACAAATATAAAATAATTATTACCAGTTAGAGTATACAATATATGCTGTGAATTATTAGTAGAAATTATAGTGATCAAAATAATGCTTTTGTTTGACTGCAAAAATATTTTACATTCTTCCAAGATAATTTTATTTTATCCTGCTATCTAAAAATCTTTCTTCTCACATAAAACTTCAGTAGAGAATGCCAATGTTTTTGCATTATTCTTGCTTTTTTTTTAATGACAATAATGAGCAATGTTTTACGTTGAAAGTAAAAGAAGGAAGAAGTAGGGAATTCATATCTTTTGTCGGGGATACTAGGTTGAGGAAGGGCGATTACATTTCCATCATCATGTACTGAATGCTGGAATCACAGCAGTAATTGAATGATTCATTGCTTAGTTGTGCTCACATTTTTTTTTTTCTGCTTTAGAATCAAATATTGAGTTGCTTGGATTTGATATTGATGAAACTGTGTGTATAAGAATCCACTAAAATGAATAGAAAGTGACATGAATAAGAATATTGCATGGTACATTTAAGACGACTTCACCTTAGAGTTTAACAATTTATTTGGAATAATGTATTACAGATGTCTCTTTAGCACTATGTAAGAAAATAGGGCACACTTATTAGTTAAATTTAACTTGATCATTTGTATAATCAATATTAATACAAAAAAGATACAACAGCAAGAAAAGGAAAAATTCTTCAAGAAATGTGTATGAAATATCCCTCACACAAGAAATGAACGCAGGGGAAGTCGTAGTAAAACCTTTGAGATAATGGCCAAACCAAATTCACAAATAAATAAATAACAACAATAAAAATAAAAAACCTTTCAGGGAAGTTTATCATTAAAATCTTACAATGAAGCATATTGTTTCATTCCTAATTAATGTTAATTTTTTAAAAAAAATTGATTGAATCATATTGATTATACATTTTTTGGGGTGTTCAACATTCACATATGTTGATTAAATCAATATTACTTGCATATATATTGTTACAAATCGTACTTATTCTTTATGTCCCTTGTTCCGTCTCTCCCCATCCCCCTCTCCTTCCCTGCTCCCACCTCTATAACCCTAGATTTCTTCTCTCTTTCTCAAACTGTAATGGTTACTCTGTTGATTTGTTGCCTAGATGATCTGTCCAAGGCTGAGAGGTGTGATCAGGTTCCCCAGTACTATCATAGAACAGATGCTTCTTCTGTCACTTGGGAATGGGCTTTGTGGAGAGAGACATCCTCTTCTTTTCTTTGGTCTCTGCTGGTGAATCTCTTTGTGTCAATGCACTCCAGTGACTGGTGGACCATCTGCGTGGTGGTTGTGGTGTCTAGCTGCTTTGATGGCAGCCACAGTTATTGTGGTGGCTGTGGTGGGCCACCCACACGGAAGTGATGTTTTTGGCATGCTCCTTACCTAGTTGCCGGTGGCTTCTGGCTCCATACCTCAGGACCCTGGGTTGGCCCTGTGGCTCTGGCAGTGTGCCTGGTTGTGGGAGGAGGGTCTGGTCCTCAACTCCATGCCCTAGGACCCCAGGCAGGCCCTAATGGGTACTCTTTTTTTTATCAGTTCCATGTTGGATTATTTGCTGTTCCCAACACTTAAACTTTGTGCTGGAACTAATTTGTTGTCCTTTGCTTACTTCTAAAGAGGGGGAACTTCCTGTGGGAACAAGTACTTGGCTCTGTGGTTGACCTAAATTGCTGCTTTGCTGCTGATTCCCTGGGGAAGGCTCTTTGGGCAGCACCAGTTTTAATGGTTGATTTTATAGGACTTCCGGGTTTAGTGAAATCCTGGGTTGTATAGGAACACTGGTCTGGGCCTGAGTCTCTTCATCAATCTGCACCCCATGCAATTCTATATTCCTGACCAGTCTCCTCTGAGTGGTCCTACACTGTTTGGAGGGCAGATCAGCTGTCTTTGCCATGCCCCAGTGTTCTCCTGGTGGGCCTGTCTCCTCCACTGCCCATGCTGCAAACACTTCCCATGGGACAGGGTTGCTCTAGTCCCTCTCAATGACTCGCTGGCCTCTAAGTGGTTTCTTTTTTTCATTTGTTGTGGCTTCTCAGTCCTATGTGGGTCAATGGGAACCGTATTAGTGGTATTGCTGGCCTGGGGGCCACTAAGGCCCTCTTCTCCCCTGCTGCCTCCAAGCAACTTCATCCAAAGGGCACAGCTATGGCTTTTGCCAGCTCTAGCTCCGTATGCTCAGCAGCTACAGCCTGGATGTGGCTGGGGCTCGAAATGGTCTGAGCGTTTTTTTCTTTCTCTTATTATGGCTTCTCCCACCTTCATGCACTCTGTACTTCTCTCCTACTCTTCCCTTGAGCTCTAGCAGCCCCAGATTGGCTGTTGTTGCTTTTTAATAGCTGTAAATTAGTTGATTTGTAGGAAAGAGTGATGTTGGGGACCATCTATTCCACCATCTTGACCAGAAGAGCCAATGTTAAAATTTTTATTGGATACTATTTGAAAATACAATTTTACATATCTGACTTATGCCCCAAAGGATCCTAAAATATTGCAGACCACTGCATTCAGCATCTGTGATCTGTGCTGATAAACCAAACCAAACCAAACTAAACCAAACACAAAAACCACTAGCAATAATAAAAAGCTACCTTAAGTGAGTCTAGCTCTAAAATTCTCTTTAGGACTATAAAATGCTTTAGAAAATATATTACCAGATTACAGTTATTAGACCCCATGAAAACCTAATATCCCTCTGAATGAAAGGTCCATCTACCTCATGTTCATCAACCACATAAAGGAAAAAAGAAGAGGAAAAAAAGAATATGTATAAGTCTTAAAACCATTAGAGCATCCTTAGATAAAAATAGGGATCTAGAAGATAGTTAAAAAATAGATATTTAATGAAATTTTATTGGTTGAAATTGTGAATGAGAACTTATGGTGTAACACTACATTTTTACCTTAATATTTAAAGAGGTAGAGTTAGCTTTGAAATTTACCCTAGTAATAGCTATTCTTATAACACCTTGGATTTTTTCTTTTCTTTTTCTTTTTAAGAAGTTTAGAAAGAGTACTTACGAATTAAGTAACTAAGTGATACACACATTATGTTCCTTATATATACTTGAAGCAGTCCTGGTCAACTAACCAAAATAGCTAACCTCCTAAAAGGTGAAAACTACTGTTCATATAATAAAAATATGTTTGAAAGTCATGATTAAGAAATATCTTCAATATATTTTTTGTCTTAACTATCATAAAAATTTTTCTGCGTGTAGAATTTCCATAGGTTCCAGAAAATATAGGGATAAGAAACATACAAATGAGTTTGGTGATCATACTTATAAACATCTTAAATGTTATTTTTAACAAAACACACTTAACTAATTAAGTGTCCTTGACAGTGACTAGTCATCTAAATATGCCCAGTTATATCATACATGCACTAAATGTTTAAATAATTACATAACCAGACCCTCCTTCAATTTCTATATTTTAAGCTTTATTGACCAAAAAATGCATTATTAAAATTAATCTTTCCATGAACTTACTATTTTAAAATTTATTTTTATATTATTTCAATAGAATAAACCAAATGTTGAGTGTATATATATTAACTATGATACACTAACTGCTATATAACAAATAGTTTCCAGAATATATAATGGGCCGAACACAATTTCCAATCTAGCTTACCATAAAGCGTGAAAAATGTGACAAGCATATGTGGAGGCTTTAAGGACTAGCCTCAGCTGGCCCTTCTAACTTCTGATCACATTCTTTTGGTTGGTCCTTGGTTACATAACCACATCCATCTTCAAGACACACTTAAAAATAAGTGAAGCTGTGTCCCTAAGAAGAAAAGGAACCAAAATTTGGACAACAGTTAACAACATCTACTATCCTATATAATTCCATGATCTCTTAGAAGTAAAGAATCTTCCTAAAAATAGAGACCACTTGACTAGGAGAAAAATGGATTTAATTATTCTTATTCACTACAGATACATATAATTAATTGCTATTTACAAAGCCAAGTGGAATGAATTTGAGAAACATCAAGTGACTGGTTTCTAGATAGGAGCTGATCATAGTATGAAACCTTCACACATATCAAGTCCATCTTCATACAACTCAGGGTTAAGTTCAAAAGGAAAATGGCTTGGAATTGCCAAACTCCACTCTTGGATAAACATCATGTCTAGTGTTCAGGGTGTGGCTGGCTCTTTCAGAGAAGGGTGAGTCGTGAACATGTGGAATAGCTTTGAGGAAAGCTTCATGATCTGGTATCTGCTGTCAAGAGGAGTTCACGCTGTTGAGAAGTATAATGCCATGCTAGATAAGATAGGAAGTTCTGATGCTATCAAGTGGTGTCTAAGAAGAACTTCCAGCTTGTTCCAAAGCTTTATAATATAGAGAATGCTGAGTAATAAGGATGGTACAATAACCTGATCTCCACACACTGCACATTGATGGCAGGCCAATCTGCAAACAATCACAATCTGCAAACAATGGCACTGCTTCAATCATGCCATTCTCTTTTTTAAAAACTTCAGTGATTCCTCCTTTCTACCAGATTTCTCAGCAGTGCAGTTGAAGACCTTTAAATTTGAGCTAACCTATTAAATAATCTTATCTCTCACTACTCATCTATTAAAGTCCTTCACTTCAGCTAACCTGAGTTGCCAGCCCTCAAATATGATTTACACATTTTCTCTGATCATACCCTTAAGATACCATGAACATTTGATCTAATTTTCTTGGCCTAAAAAATACCTCAATTTTCTTTCAAGATGAATCAAATCTGAATTTCTCCATAACAAACAAAATCCAGAATGAGTTCTATCCTCCATTTATAACCTGTAGACTTTATCATGCAAACCATCCATTTTTCACCTGGTTTATTCTTCCTTTAACTGTTAGCAATATGTTCACTTTCCCCATGTTTCATTTCACCAACTCAAGTTTGAAAAAATCTAAGGGAAATTAGGGAAATTGATATTTTTTTTGCCTTTTTTTCTTCTTTCTTTGTCTTTCAATATGTTTCCCTTATTGGATACTTAATGAGCATACACTGACTGGTATACAGATATGTTACAATCCCATGAAAGTTAATACTGAGTAATGAGGAAGTGGTTTAACTGGGAGGATGCTGAGGATCATACTATGAAGCAACTCTTCCTCTAGTGACTTATGAAGTTAAAAAGAATGCTAGCCATGTGAGGAAACCAGACAGATGGACTAAACTACACTATAAGCACCAGCAGTGCAAGAGCAGCCATTACAAAAACATACATTTTTTAAGAAACTTCTATATCCAAAACACAAAGTAGTACACCAAAACCTGGATAGAATTTCTGAGTGATGCACAAAATGTTGCAGGACTCAGTCTGAAGAACTTAGTGGCCACAGAGGTCAACTGCACCTTCCACCCAAGCTCCTGAAAATCACCATGTATGCACAGAGACTAGAGAGTCTTCATTTTCCTTTACTTGGCTACACACTTTATAAGTTATATATTTGAGCAAGATAGTGTTTGTAGATGGCCTTGAGGTGGAATATGCTTACTCATATTGTCATAGGTAGAACATGAAAATAATTGGTGTGAAACAAATATTTTGTGGGATCACCTCTGTCTTCTACCCAGGACTGGGTTTCCCTTTCATCTGTTACTCCCTGGGTTCTGAAGGAGATAATCTGGCTTCCCAAGTCTGTCCCAGGCATCCCTTTTATCTGTTATATCAGCTAATAATTCCAGTCCTGAAAATATGGAAAGTGCATGCTCAACCTGGCTACTAGGGTCCTAACTGGAGTTTTGGTGACTACACTTTATCACATGTTGCCAAAGCTATAGAAAGTGAATTGTCGGGTCTGCCACTGGCCAACCTGAACAGCCCTAGTCTCATTCCTTTCGGTGGGCGAGCAAACGGCCTGGGATTCCTCTTTCCCTCCAGTACCCTTTTGGAAGGAGATGGGGGAAGAGAGCTGTGAAGAGAGGTGAGCACAAATGCCAGCCCCAAACCAGCCCGGTCAAAGGACACTCAGACGCGGCGGGGGGTTCTGTCAAGCAGTTCCGTTTATTATCACACAAGCACTTGCTTTTAAAGGCAAATGGGGAAGGGAGGTGTTTTACATAATCTTATCAGCTTAAAGGTCAAGGGCTTGCATCCTGTCTCAACTTTAAAGGCAAATGGGGAAGGGAGGTTTTTTACATAATCTTATCAGCTTAAAGGTCAAGGGCTTGCATCCTGTCTCAATGCCTAGCTATTGCAACCACACAGTGTTCATGAGTGCGGAAGTGTGTATTTGGCCAATAAGG
>NW_007726423.1:609999-622377 GCF_000696425.1 Galeopterus variegatus | reverse complement strand
TTGCATCCTGTCTCAATGCCTAGCTATTGCAACCACACAGTGTTCATGAGTGCGGAAGTGTGTATTTGGCCAATAAGGGCTAAGGCAAGGTTCCTGCAGACACTCCCACCCTACTTCCTCCTGGCGCCATCTTAGGCTGCCACATTAATACGCCCTTGTGGGCCCATAATGGCGCCGCTTGTAATGTCACTTAAGGTGGCATTAGTTTTTAAGGCCCGACAGTGAATGACTGTGGACAATGGGAAAATACATGGAGCAAACCATGCAATCCAAATTTTAACATACATTGTGTGCTCTGGAGCATGATATCATGTAAGCCTTGGGATCCTGTCTACACTGATACTTTTATGAAATCAAACACTGCTCTTGCATTATCTCTTTATTGTGGATTATTTTTTTCTTCCAAAGAAGAAGACACTGCCCCTGCTTTGCACATAAACTTATGTTCAAGCCAGTGAAACACATCAAATGATCTGGGAATGAAAAAACTCTTGAAACTTTTCTGCTAATGGCAGTAATTTGCAAAGATATTTCTAAGATTGAGGGATACATAGCTATATGCCCAATCAAAAATAATCTCTATAGTAAGCTAATTCAGATAACGTTGTAAAAAGAAGTACACGTGTATGAATAATTAGGCTGAAGGTTTTCTTATACCCTTGCCTTCTAAGCACTTCAAAATAAAAATATGTGTAAAATATCATCACAACAAAACGTATTTCAATCAAAAGCCATTACTTGATTAAATGTTACAATGCACTACCTTTTTCTGAGGAAAATTTTAATGTAGTAGAATAAATGCGGGAGGGTATTGTTTTTCTAAAATGAGAACAAAGAGTATGTTTTTGATTGAACTAGGACTCTTGAACTGTAGCTATCTTGGGATTACATGTGGTTATATGAGTCACACATTTAATGTGTGGCTTTAACTCCTCCACCTGCAATGAAACTTTTATATTTAGTTCTTAAGGACCTTATGTACTCTAGGTAAAATTTAAGCATTCACAGTAATTTATTAGCTATAGGTTGCATAAAATGAGATAATTTACGAAAATGTTTTCATCAAAAGATTTGACATGATATCGTAAGATAGTATATTACATTTCCTTCTGTATAAATAACATTTTTCCTGTGACAGAGGTGAAACATTGATCTAATCATAATTGTCAGCATTGTTTCTTGAAAAAGATATTTTAAATAAATCATGTTTTAGGAAAGTAAGTCAATTAACTGGAAATGGTAGTATGGCCTATATGTACTGTTTTGTGACCATGCATATCAAACACATTTAATTCTAGGAGAATATTTTAAGGCCCAGTGTAAGAATAGAAACACATGGAAATAAATAATTATTCAAAATGAGAAGGTTATCGTTCTGTCATTACAAACACATTGGCTCCATTTTAAGCTGGGCCTTAATTAATATGAGGGTATTTCAAAAATTTCATGGAAAGATTTGTATTCTCTTTTATTTCTATTTTTCCACAAATTTTAAGAAATATCTTTGTACTTGGCAGTTATTCTATCTGTAGCTAATCCTTTCAATGTTTCCATCTTCCACAACTGATTCTTGCCTCTTTCCTTTTCCTTCTTCGACCTTGTTATTTTATGTAAAAAAATAGAGCCCAATGGACAAGGACTTTTTCAACTTCTTGAGAGTTTATTATAAAATTAGCTGGGTTGGCTCCTCTTTTCTCTCTAATTCAGTGGAAGATCCATCCTTCTTCTGGCCCAAATCTAATCTTCCTTTCACCTTGAAATTTTACTGCATCAAACATACTTCTTGGCTGTATTTGTGTCTCTCCCACCACAGGCTCTTTCTTCATGCAACATCTCAGGTCTCTCATATTTAAAATCCCTCCCTCTTCCCTTTACTGCTATCTAGCTGTTACCTAATCTATTTCCTTCCTCCTACCTAGCAATTTGTATAAAAATTTCAAACTCATTTTCTCTATTTCATAATTTTCACAATCTGTTCTCCAAAGAGCAATCAAATAATCTTGATATTAATTGGACTAGGAAACTCTTCTGTTTGAAACTTTCCAAAGTCTCCCCAACATGCTTAGAGTACATTTAAAATTCAACTACCAAGTTGTCTTCAAGGCCCTACGTGATCCAGCTGTTTTCCACCTCTCATACCTTGTCTTTTCCCATTCTTCCCTTTATCACTGCCCTTCAGCTACCCTGGCCCTGTGTTGCTCATCAGTCTCAAAAGCAGGGGCCCCCTCAGAGCCACTGCTCGGCCTCCTCTTCCCACAGTGCTTGTCCTCACAGTGGTGGACCCTCCCTGCATCCAGCTCCCTCCTCAGACACCTCCACAGCGAAGCTGTCTCTGTTTCCCATACGTGCACATGTTATTTTGTTTGATCTCTTCTCCCGTGAACAGGTAGGATCTATTAGGCCAAAAAATTTGATTAGTGCACTGCTACAGACCCATGCCCAGCACAGTGCTTGGCACACAGCAGCACTCAGAAAATATATGTTGAAAGAATGAATGAATCATTGATTGACATTATTATCAATTCTCTTCAAAAACGTTGGCTTCTCCCCTTTCTCCCACTTCTCGAAAGTTCTTCTCACAAATGTCGTCACTGAAGTTCTAGATGCGGTATCCAGGGGACACTTCTTTTCTAATCTCTTCTGTCCCCCACAATATTTGAAAGTGTCTGTTAGTCCTTCTGGGAGCATTATCCATGTGTTCCAGGGCACAGCTCTTCTTGCTGCTGTTCCTGGCTGCTTGCTGCCACTTTCTTCATTCCTTTTATTTATGATTTTTCTGCAATTGCTCTAGAAGTATTGCAATTGTGCTGTTGATTCCATGATTTCATCCTCAGTCTTCTAGTCAGTTTTTCCTACTTTCTCCAAGTCATCTTATCTGATCCTATGGTCTCTGTTTACACAGGATAATCTCGGTTAATGTAGATCATCATTCTTGGTAGTTCTCCTGAGTGTGTAACATGCATTTACAACTATGTGTTGGATGTATCTTACTGGATGACTTCTTCAATGTGTTCCTTTACTGACAGTCTCTAATTTAGGTTAATAGCCACACCTCTGCCCCTTATCTCAAGACAGATAATGGATGCTTGACTCTTCCGCTCTTTGCCCTTCTCACCTCTAACTACAATTGTTACTAAAATCATGTGTTTTGCACCTATTGAGTCGTCTTCTTGTACTTTCTTAAATCTTCTGTGGTCTCCCCTCTACTCCCATTGCAGTAGTTTAGGTCTTAATCATTTTTATGTGTTGATTATAGCATCACCTCAGTACCATTTCTCTTGACATGTTTTCTCCTATTATCAAGGTGAGCTTTCCAAAAACATGAATCTGTTAATATCCCTCTCTACCTTAAAAACCTTTATTATCTTCAGATTTAAATCCCTACATATTTGTACACAACATGGTCCTGACCCACTATCCAGCACCACCTCGTGCCATTCGTTAAACTGTCCAGTCCAAGGAATTTTGAATAGAAACACTTTGTAAGTTACATGTGTTGAAATATCTTCTCCAAGTCTGTAGCTGGTTCTCAGTTTTTCTTGTTCTCAGACTTATAAATAACAATGCTTTATTTAAAAGATATTGCTATTCATAACTATGCTATCAACCTGTTCTTAGGAGGATTTTCAACAGACAGGGTGTTTTCATACTCAGAGGTTCTTCAGTATAATTAAGTTCAGACTGTAATACTTTGTGATTAACACATGTATTTTGAATAAGAACTACTTCAAATTCATGAAGATATTTTTCTATATTTATTTTTAGAAATTTTTTTCCATAACATTTAATCTACAATCAATCTGGACCTGACTTTTCTACGTATTATGAAGTAGGGCTTGTTTTCTGTTGTTTTAAAATTAATTATTATTATTTATAATTTTTTTTTTTTTGCAGCTGGCCAGTACGGGGAACTAAGCCCTTGACCTTGCTGTTACATGGCTGTGCTGTAAACAACTGAGCCAACAGGCCAGCCTGTTTTTGTTTGTTTGTTTAAATAGGGGAATCAAAATTGACATAGAACCATTTACTAAAATGTTCTTCCTATTTCCACTGTTCTGTAATTCCACATTTATCATAAATCAAATATTCATTTATGTTTTGGTATATTCCTAGATTGCTTATTCTAGGTCATTGGTCTATTTGTCTCTCCAGATTATTTTAATAAGGTAGCTTTATAACAAGTCTTGATATTACAAAGGGTAAGTCTTTTTCCTTTAATCTTCAAAATCACTTTGTCTAACATCGATGTCCTATGAACTTTAGGATTATCTTGTCTTATTTCCACAAGAAATCCCATGGATTTTGATTGAGATTTTATTAAATCCATAAAATGTGTCTGGGAAAATTGATACCTGGTCCCACAAATAGAACATATACTGTACTGAAATAGACCATATACTGTATTGAAACTAAATTTCAATAAAATTGAAATAATCAAATATCACACAAAGTAAAATCTCAAACCAAATGGAGCTAAACTAGAAATCAGTAACAGAAAGATATCTAGAATATAACAAGTATTCAGAATTAGTCCACTTGTAAATAACCCATTGATAAAAAGAAATCAGAAGTTAGAAAACATTTGAATTGAACATAACTAACTAAAATATATCAAAATTTGTAGGCCTCACTTAAAACACTACTTTGTAAGAAATTTATAGCACGAAATATGTGTACTGGAAAAGAGGAAAGGGCTCAAACCAATGATCTAATCTTTCACGATATATCAAAATTTGTAGGCCTCACTTAAAACACTACTTTGTAAGAAATTTATAGCACGAAACATGTGTACTGGAAAAGAGGAAAGGGCTCAAACCAATGATCTAATCTTTCACGGTAAAAAATTAAAAAGAAAAAAACAAAGTAAACTAAAACAAGCAGTAATAAGGAAATAATAAGAGAAGAAATCAATAAAGTTTAAAACAAAAATAATAGAAACAATAGAGAGCATCAACAAAATTGAAACCTATTTCTTTGAAAAGATCAATAAAATTATAAACCTCCACCTAAATTGAACAAGAATAAAAGAGAGAAGACACATGTTACTCATATCAGAAATGAGAGTGAACACATCACTACAAATCCTATAAACATTAAAAGACAAGACGGAAATATTAGGAAAACAACATTATGCTACCCAATTTGATAACTTTGATGAAAATAACTTAGATTCTTTGAAAGATAAGATACAAACTAACAAAACTTACTTAAGAAGTAATAAATACCCCTAAATCTATTGACAGAATTAAATTCTTCATTCAAAACCTCAGCACACATTAATGTCTTGGCTCAGACTTTTCTGCAATGTTCTCAAACAAATATTAATCATACATGATCTCTTTCCAAAAATAGAAGATATAAAAACACTCTCCAAGTCATTTCAAAAGCTCAGTATTACTCTCATACGAAACCAGAAAAGATACAACAAAAAAGAAAACTACAGAACAGTATCCCTTGTGAACACAGACAGAAAAATTCTTTAAAAAAATTAGCAAATTGAACCCAGCCATGTATAAAAAAGATAATACATATGACCAAGTAGGGTTTATACCAGGAATGAAAATTGGTTTATTATTCAAAAATCAATCAGGGTAACCCACTGTGTCAACGCACATATTAACACGTAATCATGGGATTATTTCATTAGATACAGAGAAAGTGTTGAATAAAATTCAATATTCATTCACAATAAAGCTTCTAGGAATAGAAGGGAATAACTAAGAGATATGTATTCATAATTCAAGTATGAATGCTTTTTCCCTAAGAGCAGAAACAAGGAAAAGATGTGTCCTCTTTTATGTTACATTGTGAAAAAGCATTCAAGTAAAATATTGAATCCTTCAGCTTCTTAGCAAAAGATTACAAACTGATTGGCACCAATTCTCATCCCTACCTTTTCCTGTTCTATCATAAGAGAAGGCATAGAGTTTACCTTATTCATTTTGTATTATCAACATCAAGTACAGTGTCTAATATAGACGTGGGCACAACAGAATCAAAAACAAACAAGTAAATCATCAGCTGTTTTTGCAATTTCTCTCGGCTTCCCTTGGTAAATGCTATATGGAGATATCTGTTTAATTTAAAAAGTGCTGATTTTACTATAGCTGATTTATGTAGCTGATTTTACTAGTTAACCTGTGTATTTGTATCTTCTTTTTCCTTTGATGTATTTTCTTCCTAACAACTGAATTATTACTTGATTTCCTAAGTAATAAGAAAATATTTTGTATTTTATTGTTGAACCATCGCAAAACCAGTTTTCTGAATAGAATTTTTCATGTTCAACTTTCTGGTAATATGAGAAGTATATGATTTACAATTGTGTCCATATGTATTATGGTTTTAGAAAACCTAAATAATTTATATCAATTTTTATGTTTCTGCTCACTATAATTATGAACCCTCCGATCATGAAAACTATTATATCACTAAACCATTTGGTATTTTCAATATATTCAGATCACAGACAAAATAGGTCAATAGTTGTTTAGAAAACTATTAGTAAATCTTGAAAGTATTTACTTTAACATTAATAATTTAGAACCCTTAGGTACATATCAATAAATTGCTTTACTTTCTGTTTTATCTTTTAAGGATTCAAATGTTTTTAGCAGCTTCCAGAGTCTAAACAACACATAATTTAATTAGAAGGAGATTAAGGAAATAAAAATGAAAACATCCTTACTTCCCTACATATCATATAACAAGTCTTGTTTAATTATTTTATTAGTTTTTATTTCTCCTGAGAAGCATAAGTTAGTAGGAAATTCCTGATCATGTAGTCTGAACACCTGGTTTCTAGTCCAACTTCATTAATTACTTCTTATAGATCAGAGATTTTAATTTTTACATTTTGCATTTTCCATAGCATCTGTTACTAATAATAGTAACTCCTAACCTTGAATGTTGTTTCACATTTTAAAAAAGCATCTGTATCACAATATTACATAAGGGATCCTTGTGTTAACTATCACCCTTCTATAGATGAGCCCAATATCAAGATACCAGGTAAATGGCCAAAGTATGATTTGGAACTTTAATGAATTCACTCCAATTTCTTCTGCTGAGTGCAGATTAACTATCACCCTTCTATAGATGAGCCCAATATCAAGATACCAGGTAAATGGCCAAAGTATAATTTGGAACTTTAATGAATTCACTCCAATTTCTTCTGCTGAGTGCAGGAAGCAATAGATGGTCTATTAAAGAAAACGAGTAATTTTCTGAGTGAATTCTAACAAGTGAGTGAGAGAAACAGGCATTTTCTGAGCAGGTGCTGTATACTTGACGATGATTGTGCAGTACCCAACCCACAATTCCACTTGGGGTTGCCAAGTCCATGAGTTATTCCCTACCGTGCTGATAAATTCCTTCTCACCTTCAGATTTAAACATCCAGAGGTCAAGTTTAGATAAATGACCTCATGCTTTTAGTTTCTATGACCAAGATGTATCAGTCAGACTCAGATCCTAAGAGTTTGGAATTGGGTCTCAGAGAGACCGAGTCAGTTAGAATCAGTGTACAAAGACTGGGAAATAAGCTGAGTCATGTTCAAGGTAGAGAATTTAGAATTAAGATTTACTAACTCTGATTATAGGTGTCTCAGGAGCTACCTGGTTTAATACCACCCTGGATACTTTATAATATTCACTGAACTATATGAGATGTGTGTCTTTGTAATAATATCTCCCTTCTCTAGCCTCTCAATCTGTCTACAAGTTTTACTTCAGAAACATCAGATGGTTTTTTATACACTGCCACCGTACTATTCTTATAAATTAGGCATTATTAATATTTGTCAGATGAAGGAACTAAGCTCAGAGAGATTAAATAGGTGGTCAAAAGCCCCACAACTGGTATGAGACACAGCTAGACGCAAGATAAATAAACAGCAATACTGGGAACCATCACTTTTTACAGTAAATGAGCACTGATAACAATTATATCCATTGATGATAATGCATTTTTAAAAACAATTTCCATAAAAGTGGGGAGGAGGACAAATGATTCACCTTTACCTCAGAAAACATATGTCAATGAAAGTTTAACAGCCAGGCTTTCCTTCTGTTTCCTTCCTGCAGGTAGGACAGCTGCAGCTGCTGACACTTGCTTTTTGCATGTATATTCCCCGAGTCCCTCATCCCCAAGGTGTAGGACCTCAGAAAACATATGTCAATGAAAGTTTAACAGCCAGGCTTTCCTTCTGTTTCCTTCCTGTAGGTAGGACAGCTGCAGCTGCTGACACTTGCTTTTTGCATGTATATTCCCCGAGTCCCTCATCCCCAAGGTGTAGACTTTAGCCAGACAGGCACTTCCTCATCTTAAAGTGAAGCACATTATCTTCAATGGCAAAGATAAGAAACCTATACTAGTAAAATTCTGAAGTAGGAGAACATAATTATAAGGATTTCTTTTAATCAGTCTTTGGAAGCCACTTCCTATACAGATATATATAGCTATGGTTTATCACTAATTTAATTATGCTTCTAGAGTGGATTATGTTTTAATATTAGAATTCCTTGGGCTTGGTTACAATTTTATGACTGCCTAAAGCCTTTCTCAAGGGTGTAATTTTTATAAAGCAATCAAGTGCAAACATTAGGTAAGGCCAGAGGTCTTTCATCTTCTTTCTGCAAGCACTACTTTGATAGAGTTTTCTGAGCTGTGGGGGAGTACATGAAACCATTTCTTTTTATTGCAGGAACTGCTTCTCCTACCAGACTGTTCATTAATTATGCAAATTACATTTTAAATGGTACTAGAAGGTGCAAAGGGTAAGATATGAATCAACGTATGATTTCAGTACTTGATTTTGTCCAAAACTTTATATCACTTTAGGGTTATTTCTACTCGAAAACAAAGTATCCATAAAAGTGATCTATAATATATTATAGATACCCTAACCTCATCTATATCTTTCTAACCTCGTATATTTAATACCTCACAAGTGGTACCAGTGCAGAGCTTAATAGAATCTTTTACATTAGAAAACATGTGACAGTAATCATAGAATAAAAACAAAACAAATAAATTTTATAATAAGATAAACCAGAAGTAAAATAAGAGATTTTTAGTGTAAATGTTGTTCTTGACAACGAATGAATGGACACCCACATATCCACAATCCAGATTAAAAAACAGAACATTGCAGTGACTTGAGTACCCTTTGTGCCTTTCTGCCTCTCTACTCTTAGTGATCTAAAAGAAGCCATCATCCTGATCACGAATTATGTACCCGTTGTTCTTTTGCTTTTCTTTATAATTTATTCATTTTATGTATATTTTAACAAAATATTGGTTATTTTTACATGTTTGAATTGTACAACTATAAAATGGCTCCCTCTCTCTCTATATTTCAGTTATTTAAAGCTTTTGTGCTCAAAATGGCCTAAGACATAACCATTTTGATTCATGGTATAGAATTATGTGTATGATTTTATGCCAAATTTTCGTGAATGAGTAATTCTATGAACAGATCTACACTACAGATCCATTTTGTGCCTCATCCTTATCATTCATTCCTACTGCTATAAAGCATCAGATTATACTATCATGAGATAATTCATTTAGTCTGTAGATTGACATTCAGGTTGTTAGGCATTTTTTGCCATCGCAAGCAATGCAGCTGTGAACATTCTCATATCAAGTTCCTGTTGCCACATGCAAGAATTTCTCTAGGAAAATAGTTCCCCAACTTCTCCAGGTAATAAAACACATATATTTGTCTATCATACTGGCAGAATTAGGTGGAGCTGCTCACAGGCAGAGGTGGCAAGCCCATGGGCTCTGGCTGCTGCAGGCCCTGCCCTTCCTCTCTGAGGGCTGGGGTGAGGAAGCTTCTCTGGGGTGAACCTATTCACCACATATCCGTACGTCCCAGGTGATAACCAGGGATGAACTGTGAAATCATTGGGAATGAACATCATTTTTCTAAATAATGACAGATAGCTTTTTAAAACAGTTGTGTCAAGGTAGCAGCAGAACACATGTTACAGTTAAATAGCGATAATTGAACAGAATTAATAAATGAATATTTATAAAGTTGTAGGCAGAGAAAAGAGGAAGGCTAGGGATCTCAGGGAGCTGCTATGCAGCCCTGGCCTGAAGGGAAGGAACAAGGGAACTTCGAAGTTACAAACACTTGAGACTCCTCTGCTAGGGGAGAGAGCTCCCTGACAGTATCTGCAGCCCTAAGGCACACAACTGAACTTTGAAGACTGGCAGAAAGGGAGGCAGGGAAATTAAGTCTCTGGTTCTGCTTCCCTCCACCTTCTGATCTTCTGCTGGGATCTCCCATTGGCCAAACCCAACTGGAAGCCAGAGGGCAAGGGATACCCTCAATGCAGAACCTTAAAGTCGGTCTTATGGCTACAGAAGAAAATGGAGAAGAGTGGAGAGTGGATATAGAGTGGAAAACAAAAATATCACACGAGTTATAACAATTTATACTCCTGCTAGAAATGTATAAATGCGATGCTTGCCAGAAGTTTATGTTACGCAGCATTGCATAGGTATTATCTATTCATTGATTTAGATATTTAAAAATTTTTCAATAAATCTTTATAATTTTCTCCAAGAAGTTATAGTCTGTCTATTCTTAATTTAATCCTTGTGATAGCATTGAAACAAGAACTTAAATTATCGACGTAAAATGATTGTTTTATTATGGTTTTAATAATGAGGTTGTACTTTTTTATGTTTATTGGTCCTTCTTTTTATCTTCGTCTGAGATTTTTCTCTTCAATTTTTTTTTTTGTTCATTTTTCTATTGGGTTATCTTTTTGTGTTTTGATGAGTTCACTTTCTAATACAGCACTTTAAGTCACAAATTTTCCTCTAAATAACATATCACTGTACACCATGTGTTGATTTTGTATTAGCATTGTAATTATTATTCAGTTTTAATAATAATTAATTTGGTATTTTGTATTTTCAGCATTTTTTTCTTTCACCAATGAGATTAAAGTGGCTTTTCCTTTTGTAATATTCCAAGTGTCTGCTTATGTATTTTTTTTATTGTATTTTTGTTATTTAAGTATATTTTTACATAATTTCATTTTGGTCATAAAATATTTCCTCTATAATACTAATTATTTGACATTACCAAGGAATAAATTATAACCTCCTTCTTGTTTTTGTTTTTTAACGTGTACATGAAAGGAACGTGTATTCTCTAATTTTTGGAAGCAGTGTTTTATATACTCCCACAGATTTTCCTCAATGAATCCCAATTTTTAGTGGTATTTCTTTCTCTTCTGGGTCTTCAATTACTGCAAATTCCCCCTTTAGGTGATGTTTTTTCACTTTGAAGTTATGCAATTAAGTGGATGCAATTTTAGAATTGCTATATATTCCTGATGATTTGAACTTTCATTAATAGATAGTGACCATCCTTATCTCTAATAATACTTAAAGTCTATACTGTATGGTATGAATAGCTACCCCATTATCACTAGTTCTCTGTGTTAATTTAGATCTACCCGCACATTTATCATTTTCTTCATTATCTCATTTCTTTCCCCACCTTTCTAACACGCTAATTTTTTTCTCTTCCTGAAATCGATCATTATAAGCTTCTTTTATAAATGTTTTAGTGTTATCTTAATATCTTTTTAATTTTCTCCTAATATTGAAAGATAGTCAGCTACAAGTATAATATTAAATTGACTATTATTTTTCTCTAAGCAGTTGAAGAGATCATGCTGCTATCCTACTCGTTTAATTTTCTTTGCTCAGAAATAACAAAAGTCATCTGCCTGAACATTATTTTGTTTTAGTAAACTTTCTCTTAGATTTCTTGTAAGAACTTTCCCTGGTGTTTTGTGTTCTACAGTTTCACTATAATGCGTCCAAGTGCTGATTTCTTTCTATTTACTTCACTTGGGATTTTTGGTCTCCCTAGATCCAACAATTAACGTGTGTCCATTTTTTGTTTTTGTTTTTGTTCTTTCACTGTTCAAACATTGGTAAGCCAATATCTTTTCAAATACTTCCTCTAACTTATATTAGACTTTATTTCTCTATCTCCCATGGTATGTGCCTCAGCCATACATTTCATATAAGTATCTTTCTGTGCTGTCTTTCTACTTCACTCACTCATTTTTTAACTCTGTCTAATTAGTCCGTAGGATTTCTTTTGTCAATAATTATATTTTTTCTATTTTAGAAGGGCTTTAAGAATTATTTTCTAATATACACAGGCAGTTTTTAAAAAAAATTTTATTGAATCAAAATTGATTATACATATTTTTGGGGTTCAACATTGAGATATGTTGATCAAATCAATATTACTAGCATATATATTGTTACAAATTGCAGTTATTCTTTATGCCCCTTGTCCAATCCTGCCCCATCCTCCTTCCCCCCCCCCCAAAA
>NW_007726423.1:566957-608999 GCF_000696425.1 Galeopterus variegatus | reverse complement strand
CCCCCCCCCCCCCCCCCCAAATCACCTAGATTTCTTCTTTCCTTCTGAAAGAATAATGGTTACTCTGTTGATTTGCTGCCCAAATGATCTGTCCAATGCTGAGAGATGTGATCAGATCCCCCAATACTATCATAGAGCAGATGTCTCTTCCGTCACTGTGAAATGGGCTCTGTAGAGACAGACATCTTCCTCCTTTCTTCATCTCTGCTGGTGACTCTCCTTGTGTCATCTCGCTCCAGTGGCTGGTGGACCATCTGCATGGTGGTTGTGGAATCTAGCCGCCTTCACAGCAGCCATGGCTATTGTGGTGGCTGTGGTGGGCCACCCACATGGAGGAGATGTTTTTGGCCTGCTCTGTGGTGCTGGCAGTGTGCCTGGTTGTGGAGAGTGTCCGATCCCCAGTTCCATGCCTCGGGTCCCCGAGTGGGTCCCAAGGTGCTGGCACTGTGTGCCTGGTTGTGGGAGGGAGGTCCAGTCCCCAGCTCCTTACCCTGGGTCCCTATGCATGCCCCAAGGTGCTGGCACAGTCTGCCTGCTTGTGGGAGGGTGTTTCCGTTCCTTTCTCCATGCCTTGGTTCCACAGCATGACCCAAGGCACTGGTGTGGCATGCCTGGTGGTAGGAGGGGAATCTGGTCCCCTTCTCCATGCTCTGGGTCCCAGAGCAGGCCCCAAGGTGCTGGCACAGTGTGCCTGGTTGTGGGAGGGCGGGGGTCTCGTCCCCAGCTCCATAGCCTGGGTCACCCGGCAGGCCCCGAGGCGCTGGTGTGGACTGCCTGGTTGTGGGAGGTGGGTATGGTACCCTTCTCCATGCCCCAGGTCCCCAGGCAGGACTTGAGGCACTGGCAAGGTGTGCCTGGTTGTGGGAGGGGGGTCTGGTCCCCTTCTCCATGCCTTGGGTCCCTGGGCAGGGCCCTGATGCACAGTCCTAGCATGCCTGGCTGTGGGAGGGGTGTCCAGTCCCCAGATTCTTACCCCGAGACCCTAGGCTGGCCCTGAGGCACTGGCACAGTGTGCCTGGCTGTGGGATGGGGGTCTGGTCACCTTCTTGATGCCCCAGGTCCCAGGGCAGGCCCTGAGGTGCTGGCACAGGGTGCCTGGCTGTGGGAGGGGTGTCCAGTCCCCTTCTCTATGTCCCGGGTCCCAGCACAGGCCCCGAGGTGCTGGCATGGTGTGCCTGGTTGTGGGAGGGGGGTCTGTTCCTCTTCTCCATGCCTCAGGCCCCTGGGTGGGCCCTGATATGCTGTCCCAGCATGCCTCATTGTGGGAAGATGGGTCCAGTCCCAACTTCTTATTCTGGGTCCCTGAGAAGGCCCTGAGGCACTGGCATGGTGTGCCTGGTTGTGGGAGGGAGGTCCAGTCCTCTTCTCCACACCCCAGGTCCAAGGGCAGGCCCAAAGTGCTGGCACGGGGTGTCTGGTTGTGGCTCCTCGCTCCTGCATGGGTCCACGGGAACCCTATTAGTGGTCTTGCTGTCCTGGGGGCCACCAAGGTCCTCTTCACCCCTGCTGTCTCCAAGTAACTCCATCTGAAGGGCACAGCTGCGGCTTCTGCCGCCTCCTGCTCCATGTGCTCAGCAGCGACTGTGGTCTGAAATGCTCAGAGCAGCTTTTTCTTTCTCTCATTGTGGCTTCTCCTGCCTTCATGAACTCCGTAGGTCTCTCCTCCTCTTGCCCTGAGCTCCAGCGGCCTGGCTTGGCTGATGTTACATTTTTATAGCTGTAAATTCATTGATTTGTGGGAGAGAGTGACGCTGGGGATCTGTCTGTGTATATTAGAAAATAATTCTTTTTTTTTTTTTTTTTTTTTTTTTTTTTTCCGTGTCCAGCAATGGTTCGCAACCCTCAGTGTCGCCCCCGTACTGGACCGGGACCGGCAACGGGATCACAACCCTCGGTGTTGCCCCCGCACCTCGCTCAGCCAGTGAGCGGGAACCGGTCTGTATGTGGGATCCGAACCCTTGACGGGAGCGCCGCCGCGCTTCCCAAGCGGCGCACTAGCGCAGTGCGCCACCGGGTCGGCCCTAGAAAATAATTCTTAAAGCCCTTCTAAAATAGGAAAAATATAATTATTGACAAAAGAAATCCTACGGACTAATTAAATGAGATTAGGCAGAGTTAAAAAATGAGTGAGTGAAGTAGAAAGATAGATATCTAAGAAACAGCAGGAGGCAGCACAGAAAGATACTTATATGAAATGTATGACTGAGACACATACCATGGAGATAGAGAAATAAAGTCTTACATAAGTTAGAGGAAGTATTTGAAAAGATATTGGCTTACAAATGTTTGAACAGTGAAAGAACAAAAACAAAAACAAAAAATGGACACACAATAATTGTTGGATCTAGGGAGACCAAAAATCCCAAGTGAAATAAATAGAAAGAAATCAGCACTTGGACGCAAAGGCAGCTAGATTCCACAACCACCATGCAGATGGTCCACCAGCCACTGGAGTGAGATGACACAAGGAGAGTCACCAGCAGAGATGAAGAAAGGAGGAGGATGTCTGTCTCCACAGAGCTCATTTCACAGTGACGGAAGAGACATCTGCTCTATGATAGTATTGGGGGATCTGATCACACTTCTCAGCATTGGACAGATTATTTGGGCAACAAATCAACAGAGTAACCATTATTCTTTCAGAAGGAGAGAAGAAATCTAGATGATTGGGGTGGGGGGGACTATCTTTCAACATTAGGAGAAAATTAAAAAGATGTTAAGATAACGCCAAAACAAAAGAAGCTTATAATGATCAATTTCAGGAAGAGAAAAAAATTAGCTTGTTTGAAAGGTGGGGAAAGAAATAAGAGATAATGAAGAAAAGGAAAGTGAAGATCCCAGGAAAGTGAGCAACACCCTCTCCTTCTACCAGGACGGAACTTTTATCGTCTCACTATCTAATACATCTTTATGCTAGCTAATGAATATAAATTCCACCTTGAGTATGCTTGGCCATCGGGGTTATATAACCCCTTTCTACTGAGCATGCTCAGCCACTGGATTTGCCTAAGTCAGCCCCCTGAGGTCTCATGTTGGTCTGAAAATAGGTTCAACTAGCAACAGTGACTCTCCTCTAGGGGAAGGTCTACAGGAGGGGCCTGAGACCTCTGGGAGTGGCTTGAAACCCAGAGGTGTGTCCTAAAACCTGAGCACAGGGAAGCTGAACACCTCCTATCTCAATCTCATTTTGAATGCCCACTTATATTTCCTTAATCATTCTAAAAATACTTATTTTGTATTCATATTCATATCTTTCCAATAGCCACTCTTGCAGTATCATTTTTTTCTGCTCTCACACCTTGGTTTGTTTATACAAATGCTGCATTCTTTTTATCACAAACTCATGTTTTATGAAACATAGGTTAAAATAGATTCTTCACATCTACAGAATATTTGAGTTTTTTTGTACTGCAGGTGCAATAGTTTGCATTACCAACCCAAGGCAGGTTTAAATTTAATTCTTATCTTGCATTTGGTGAGGGTGATAAATTGTGAATTCTCACCCCAATCAGCTTGAGAGCCAGCATTTCTTATATATTATCAGGGAAACTTTATTTTCTGCTGTACCCAAGGGAATTTCTTTATTTCTTTACCACCTTTTTTTGAGGGGTTGTTTTTCCCCCATCCTCTAAGCCACCCATTAATGAAAGTTACTTTTGTATCAGTTTTGAATTTGGCACAATTTGTAAGCCTCAGCCTTTGTCTCCTGCTGGACTCAAATTTTTAAAGGATCAATTATGTGGCTACTCCTGATAAAGATGAAATATTTTGTCTTTGTTTTCTCTGTATTCTATATGATATTGAAATGATTTACAGTTAAGAAAGATGATTTCTTTCTCTAATAGATCATTCAGAATATAGCACCTCTCAAACCCTCACAACAGCTGCAAGGATAGTATTTCGGAATCAGGAGAAATTATTTGCATGATTGATTTCTGGTAGTTCTAGCATGTAGAATTTTGTAAATTACTGATATGATGACAAGTTACAGGAAATTAAAAGATATAAATGTCAGCATCAGCATCTTAAATTCCTAAAAAGCATCAAATAATATAGGACAGAAGGCATTTTGAATACCCTAGGCTTAGTATTTAACATTTGAAAATATGTGTTCGCCCTGCTGTAATTCATTTTTCACAAACATATATTGCCTTCTTTCCAAAACTAAATTCCTTATGAATTTAGAAGAATAAGAGAGGAAAACTTTATTAAATTTAGGGCATCCGTAAATGACACTTACATTCCAACTGGGTCTTCTTGCAATAAAATTAGGTCTTTTTTAATTGTCTCCAACTTGAATCCTGCTCATTTCTTCTTCCAAAAAGCCAGTTTACCTTCAGCAATTTCCTGCCTTGCTGATGGTTATGCATAATATGAGGAGGGTGAGAGGCCCATTAGTCCCTGGTGGCCACCAGGTCAGCATCAGACATTATTCCAGGCTTATTTTCTTTTGAGATTGTTATTCTTAAGAGGAAATTTCTAACCATACCTATATATGAATTTACGAATTTTCTCTCTTTGTAGAGGAAATCGGTATTGCAAGCAAGCAATGTCCATCAAGATAGAATGGTGACCAACCTTGATGAAAGAAAGTATGGCAAGCTGAAAATAAGTAACAAGTTTGCTAAGATGGATTTCTACCTCCTACATTTGCAGTCTTTTACTTGAGAAGAAAATTGCTTCTGTAAATCACTTTTGTTTAATACTTTCAAATAGATCTAAGATTCATATTAAAAATTAAGAAAAGACAAGAAAGAAAGCATACCACTTTTTAAATAATTACTGAGAAGTTTGGAATTCTTACTAGAAATTCCACAATGTGTAGGGCTTTTTAAGGAATATATATGAGTTCCTTCCATCTTTAGGGACAGTCTCCATGAAGCTGAGTTGACCTTATAAAAATGACACGTGAATGAATTTTTAAAAATAATTAATTTGTTTAGATATTGGTTACAAGGCAGAAAAAAATTGAACAACCTAGAGCAAAATTTTATTTTATTTTATTTTTAAAAGTATTTTTTTGTTTGTTTTTATTTAATCATAATTGATTATACATATTTCTGGGATTCAATGTTGATATTTGTTGATCAAATCAATATTATTAGTATGTGTACTGTTACAAATCATACTTATTCTTTATGCCCCTTGTCCAATCTCTCCTCATCCCCGTCACCCTCCCACCACTGAGAACTCTAGATTTCTTCTCTCCTTCTGAAAGAGTGATGGTTACTCTGTTGATTTGTTGCCTAGATGATCTGTGCAATGCCGAGAGGTGTGATCAGGTCCCCCAATATAATCATAGAGCAGATGCTTCTTCTGTCACTCTGGAATGGGCTTTGTGGAGAGAGACATCCTCTGCTTTTCTTTGGTCTCTACTGGCGACTCTCCTTGTGTCATTGCACTCCAGTGGCTGGAGGACCATGTGAGTAGTGGTTGTGACATCTAGCCACTATCATGACAGCTGTGGTTACTGTGGTGGCTGTGGTGGGCTACCCACATGGAGGTGATGTTTTTGGCATGCACGTAGAGCAAAATTTTAAAGTGAGTTCTTCACTCTTAGTGTAAAAATTATTCTGGTTAAGTCTCTGAAGCTTTTTAAAATAGACTTTCCCTCCAAGCTACAGGGATTTTTTTTTTTTTTTTTAAGTCTTACCTGTGCTATCAGCTTCTCAGCCTGAAGTCAACTTCAAGCGAACAAGGTTCCCTTTGTTATCACAACAAAGACTCCATATGAATGACCTGTATTAACTTATGTTTGTTTCTTACGTGGCCGTTATATTTTATATTACCATGAATTGTTTTTTTAAGAACTTTATAACAGATTTAATAGTTATTTTTAATGGAAGTGCATTACCATGTTTTTACTGCCTTATTTCATTCTGTTTATTTGTAGGAAAAAACCATTTACATGTTTATCAATAATTTATTTTGCATAGGATTTACCCTTTCTAAATCACTTTGCATTCATTATTTATTAAGTCAAATCTGTAAATTAGGAAAGACAAATATTGGATTTCTAAAACATTAGGCTAAAAGATCATTTATTTAATTTTCCAGTTTTACAGATGAGGAAAATGCAAAGATTTGCTTATGGGCAGAGAGCTAGTTTATGAACATATTAGCATCACTTTAGGTTTGAATAAATGGAGGCTTAAAGAAGTTACCAAGAACAAAGTCAGTATGGTATAGTGCAGACAGGTGCTCAAAACCCAACCTTTTATCTTTAGAATTCTACACTCATTTTAATTTTGTTATGCTGTCCTATGTTTGCTCTATTTTTAAGGTTGGTTTTAAATTTCTGACAAATACTTCTTGATTTATTTAAAAAATTAATCTGGCTCCTTCATAACATATTGTTTAATTTGATATATTTTTAAATTTCATCTACCATAAGTGGAAAATTGTGTACTATTGCTATTTTTACAAGAGACTTGCTGACCTCCGTCTTGATTTAAGCATATTATAGAAACAGAGTTTGGAATGTTTGAACTGAAAATCCCAAATCCTGACCCTTAGCTTGAACTGACCTTCATAAGTGCACAGGAAATTTCTTAGAGGATTTATTTCCAAATGAACCAAATTACTTTTACAGAGAGAGTGCAATCAAAATTGCATATGAGGATATTAAAATGTGTCATGAACTAACCCTTATTTCTGTATATTTTTTTTAAGTAAGAAATTTGGTATTAGATATCTTCAGAAGCAAATATTTACAAGCATACTTCAAAAAGTTTGTGGAAAGATTCACATTATCTTTTAGTTCCATTTTCCATGAACTTTTTGAAGTACACTTGTATTCGAAGAAACATTTTGATAATAAACTAAAGTGAATTACCAAAACTTTTATAGTTTCAAATATCAACACTTTAATTCTAGTCAAACAAAAACACCAGGTTCTTTTCATGATCTGTGCTCACGTCCTTACCTCATTAATGACTTGGAGGAAAAAAAAAGTCATTTAGTTTTTTACAAAGTACATTTCTTTACATATATGGAGAAATACATCATGTAAATTAGAATACCGATATAAATAATAAATAATAATTTCTAGTAAGAAAGAACAGGACAAAAAAGGAAGGTCAGTCACAAAAGAGTTGGACTAAATAGTTTGAGTTGGCTGAGCAGACATGTAAACTATTGAAAGATGACTTCATGAATGAGGTTATGGGGAGCCCACAGCTAAGACTGTGTACGGCCAGGACAATTTCGATCTCCCTTTGGAAAATGTGTGCTTAGCATAGAAAATGAAGACATAATCTCTGTGTTAGTTTCTTTGTCTTCATTAGCAAAACAAAGCAGAGGGGAAATAATTTTTATCAAAGTCTGGCTATGCTCCTTTATAACCATGAATTTACCTAATCTGAATATAGATATGATTATTCATGTTTACAGATTTGCAAAGTAGCATTGGGTTGGCTTCCTGGGGATTCGCATACAAACACCGTATTAGGGAGTGCACTTAGGGCCAACATTTCTGTTGAAGGGACAGAAGCAGAACTGGGCAGGCAGAGGTGAGTGGTCGGGTAGCTCAGGACTCCCAAGGCTGGAATGGCTGACTATTTAGAGTTGTCCTGAGTTGAGGCACAGGGTGGGTCCTTACGCCAGTGCATTGACCAGTCATTGGATGTTGGCTGCCCTTCTTGAGCTGGTGAAGAGGCTCTCCATAGCTAAGGTAATTCTCAGAGAGAGCTGACAGCTGAAACTGTCAGCTGACAATCTTCACAGGAGCTGGGAAATTAAATCCTTCAACCTTAAAAGGAATTTGTGTATCATAAAACAGCAATTCATGCATTGCTAGGATTCACTTGCTTTGCCTAAGGTCTATAATTTACTCCTTCAGGATTCTGCTTGATTTCTTTGCCTGGGAGAAACTGATGATAGGAAGGTTAATGGAACAGACCACAGCTTCTGTCCCTGTACCTGTTCATAAGGCTGCAACTGATATCATCTGCCTTCACTGCTCTTCATTCTAAATCCCTCTCACCTACAGCTGCCACTTCTGTTGGTCCAGGTGTCTGACCAGCTGAGTTTACCCATATCTTCATCTCTGAGAAGTCAGTCCAAAGCACTGGGTATCATGGCTTTCTCAGGCCGTAGCTTCTATATTTGTCCATTTACCATCAAAATTGGATAAGTGAGTCCTGAGGAATACTGAAGTAACCACATAAATGCCAAAGGTACCTTCTCTACCCTCACTGTGCAAAAGCAGCCCTACCGCCTCCTGATGATGAGGGTCAATTATTCTCCACATCCTCACTCCAAGAAGATGACTCCTCTTGTTTCTTCTAACTCTCTGGCTGGCAGCTGAAGCATTATGTTTAATATCACTACTCTGTCCTTCTCTGTGAAAGCATCTCTTCTTTGGGAGCCAGGACTTTATGAGTCCAGAGCTGCAGAGAAACAAAGCTCAAAATCACTTGGTGGGTTACTTTTTCAACTCCTAGGTTCTCAGACTTAAAGATTTTACCTATTTGAGGACACAGCGCCATATAAGTGTCATTAATTGAATGAGCATATGCTTGGTCTGGAGGATTGTGCCCCTTGCACATGAGCCGCACCTTCAGCAGGCTGTGTTATCACTCTATTAAGTCAGCAGTTTCTGGAGATGCAATAAGGGCTAGGAAACATTCAATCCATCTTTTGACCCCTGCCACATTTCTTTTGTTACAAAGTGGGTACTTTGGTCTTAGTCACATAGGTTCATTATTGGTAAATAAGGGCTTGAATAATGGTGCTGATGGAAGCCCTGTTGTGAACCCCCATTCAGGTGAACCCCCATTCAAAATATGTCAATTCCTGTGGATATAAATTACTGTCTCAGGGTGGGAGAGGTGCAATGCAGTCAGTGTCAAGTATCTAGTTCTTCTCCTTGAGGGATGGTGCTGTTTTGGAAGTGCAGGGTTAACCTACTGCTGGCATGTTGGACAGTCTGCAGCAGGAGAAGCAGACAGATAAGGCTTGGTAAGAAGGAGCCCATTCTGTTAGGCCCATGTATAGCTTCATTGCTGTCCCCTTGGCTCCCCTTAGGTCAGCACTGGGTTGGCTAATGACAGATGCTGACATACATAAACTGTCCATATCATTCTGCCTGGTTGTTTAGTAATCCTCCTTTCTGGATGCTCTCTGGTGGGCATCACCATGCAATGACAGTAACAGTCACATTTGTGCTGACTTTCACAGGTCCATCAACCAACTTCTCCCTGTCCTTCCATCCTGTCCCTGATTAAAGCCCTAGCCTCTCACCACTGCATGTGAGTCAATAAATATTCTATCCAAAGGCCACTATTCTTTCTACACAAAGTAAACTACCAATGCACCACCCGAAATTCTGCTAAATAAGAGCATTTCCTCTCCCTATTATCTTTCAGGACTATTTCCAAGCAGAGCTATAATGAGCCAAAATATCTGTGAACCAGGCTTAGGCTTCTTCCTTTGTTAGTTGGTATATAATACTCTCCTGAAGATGACATGGCCATGCTCCTGGATCCCAGTGGTTTGCACTATAACTCTCCCCTGGGGGCTTGTTAGAAACACCACACAGTGTCTTTTCCTACTACCGATAGAGCTAATAAAAAGGTCATATGACCCAAGACAGTGGGCCATTTGCACCTTAACCTGGACCTATCTTGCTCTGGGAACAGAGCAACATTGACAGTATTTGTATCACCTCATATGTGGGTCAGATTAGTATTCCCAGGTATTAACTATGTCAATTTCAAAATCTATAGGGGCCTACCAGACATTCTGGCTCCTTCCTCCGTGGTTGACAGTTTCCGGGGGAAGGGTGTGGCCTCTGTCAGAGGAGGGTAAATCCTGGAAAGGACTAGCTACCGTAACAGTTGCTGGACAATCTTCTCAATTGCTGGGACAAAAAATACTTCAGGCTCAAAATAGGGATCTGGGTAGGAGAGCACAGCATTCATGACAATGAGGTTGAGATTCCAAGTAACTTGTCCATGGTCTAGTGCCAGAAACTAGGTTAGAACTCCAGTTTTGCTTTGCTCTAAAGTCCACTACATCATGACTAATTAACTCTCAAGTTCAAATAGACCTTGTGTTAACTTGTCATCATTATACACATATTGCTGCTATTGTTTGAATATTTAGTGCTTATTATAAATAAGCACACCATTTTAACCTTTCAAAATCATGCTAATAAATATTATTAATCGTACACCCAAATCTCTAGATAGTACCTACACATTTTGTTATTTTTCCAAAAGGGCACCTTTATCTCCTTTGCACATTTTCAATGGGTTCATTTTAACCACTAAAATGAACAGGGTTAAATCTGGTAAACATTACTCTACCTCATTTTTGGCATTTCAAAAGTGAGTTATAGCTAAGCATAATAGTGCTTGTGAAAGCACAGACAAGCAAATACAGTGATCTCCCAGGAGAGATATTTTAAATCATTTAACTTTTTGAAATATAGGTAATGAAATTGGTGACTTGCTTCGTTTTTTTTTTTTTTCTTATAAGAAAGATAATGATTTCCCTGTAGGAGCTCATAAGAAAATGGCATAATGGAAAGTCAGTGTATTCTAGTGCTTCTTTGTCTCATCTCTGGAAAAAAATAACATTCTTATAAATTATAGTCAATTCAAAATTTATCCAGACATTCTGGAAAAGAATAGAATAATTATTTCCATTAATGCCAGATATCTTCTGAAGACAGATATGTCAGTCCAGCTTAATTTTCTGTTTTATTACAAAACCCTTATAAAATGGAAAGAATAAATTAATGTAAAACACATCCTCATACTATGGTCTTATGAGTAATTAAAAATTGAAAGCAGTGGGCCGGCCCAGTGGTGCACTGCTACAGTGCGCCGCTTGGGAAGCGCGGCGGCGCTCCCGCCGAGGGTTCGGATCCCACATACAGACTGGCTGCTCACTGGCTGAGCGAGGTGCGGGAGCAACACCGAGGGTTGCGATCCCATTGCCGGTCCCGGTCCGGTACGGGCGCGACACTGAGGGTTGCGATCCGTTGCCGGTCACGAAAAAAGACAAAAATAAAAAAAATTAAAAAAAAATAAAAAAAAATAAAAAAAATTGAAAGCAGGATTTTGAGTAAGTTGTTCAGTGTCTCTGTCAGCCAATATGTTCCTGTCAAGCAATGAGGGACCAAATTTGACATGCACACAATTTCATTATCTATTCAGATTGCTGTTTACAATGCAGTGTAGAAAGATAAATTTTAAAAGCATATTCTACTGAGGAAAATTAACTTCCACAATGTAACAATCTTTTACACACGCCGATGAATTGACCATTAACCCATGAATCATTTTATATAACAAACTACAGTGGCCAAAATAAGTAATTTGAACACCTGAAGCATGAAAAAAAAAAAAGAACCCTTAGGATTCTTTGACATAGATAAATATTTTTATTGAAATCGAAAGCTATTTTTATAGCCTTTTGTTCATACTCTCTTGAAATGATCACTAATTTTTTTTTTTTTTTTTTTTCCCCTCACCAGCAATAACACAACTTAGCACATTGTCTTAATTTTTGTTTGTTTCTTTGTTTGTTGTTGTGAAAATGGAGATAGTATCGTACATGCATTCCAGATTTCAGGAAATAGTTTTAAGTGGTTCTTGAAGATGCTGCCTGCAGGTCAGTGAGGGAATCTAGCATGTGACAGTCATAACTGAACAGACTGAAAACTTCAGAAATGTGTAGATGAGAACCTCAGAGCTGTCAAAGATGAGAGCTTGAAAAGCATTTTCTACAACCAAAAGTGAGTACAGGTTAGTACGAAGCATTCAATAATTTTGTTAAAATCAAATTTTAAAAACTTGTTGAATATAATTCAATCCTATTATTTCAAAAATGTTAATTATTTGTAGTCCCCAGCTAGTTGAAAGATTTTTTTACCATCATGACACATAATCCAAGCAAACAAATATCCTTCTACCTTTAAAATTCTATGAAGCACTAATGACATAAAATATCTGAAAAAAACACCTTTATTTAACTTAACTAGATCATCATTTTCAAACAAAATAAGCACCCGTTTTTCTAGAGTTTATTTATTTATTGCATCTGGCCAACGTGGGGATCTGAAACCTTGACCTTGCTGGTATAACACTGCACTCTAACCAACTGAGCTAACCAGCCAGCCCTCTACAGAGTTTAGTACAAAGAATATAAGTGCAAGACCCACCTTGTAAAATACCATTTCTCTGCACGTTCTCCACTGGTTGGTTCCCTGTATATCACAAAATAATATTAAACTCTAAATAGTTAGGATCATTTAATGGATCTCACCCATGTTGTTAGTGAGTATTGTGCACAAGCTGCTACTGACTATCCATTAAAAACAAACAAAAAATATATGTTAAAAAATCCTTTAATTTTAACAAATAAGTAATTCAGATAATCATGTTTTTATTTCTTATTCTGTTCAGAGATATTGCTCTATGTGTAGCTTTTTCATATTGTGATAAAATAAGTATTTAAATTATTTCATTTTATTTTTCTCATTATAATCATTCAATGAATTTCTAGTGGAGTGGGGTAGCCTATTCAGGTAGCCATTTTCCAATTAGCTATAAAGTTTTTGTGCTGTTAAAAGAAGATTTTCCACGTTTACCCTTCCCATTGCACAATAGCTGTCAAATGTGCTTTGGAGAATCTACAGAAGGAAAAGATAGTTTTGCTGTGATTTTCAGTTTCAGGACAGGGAGAGAGAAGCCAGACAAGTATTCTCTCAATCACTATTGCTCACCGACTCCCAAGTATTTTATGCTTGCTGTTTTTCATAATTTCAGTTAGGAAAACTGCTAAATAAAGTAACATTATCATGTTCCTGGGGAGACCAAGGCCTCCTTCCTTTGGGTATTACTGCAGCTGTAGAAAATAAAGGAAGGAGCACTTCATGAAGTTGACACCTATTTATTCACAAATTGGAAAGGAAGTCATTAATTCCAACACTATTGACAGAGGTAGTGAAATGAAAGTAAGATGATAAACAAGAAAGTACATGAAAATGTTTGGAGAATTATTCAGTGATCCCATTTTTGAGGAGAAGGTGACATTAGAAAGGGTGAGTCAATTACATATTCTACCTGGACTATGTTATAGGTTATTTTAAGCATCTGTTTTAATTATCTATTGTGGCTAACAAACCATCCCAAACTATATTCACTTGAACTAATTTCTTATTATCTTTCATAGTTATTTTGGTTGACTGGACAGTTCTGTGTAGTTCTTAATTAAGGTCTTTTATGCAGATGCAGACAGAGGTTGGTGAGTGTGAGGAAACTAGAATAGTTTGGTCAGGCCCCCTACCCTCAGGTCCAGTTGGGGGTGGTGCAGCACATTCTTTGTAAACAAGTTGTGTGTGGGTGTAGTTAGTGCACATGTACACTCTTGTATCTTTTTAGTATTCTTGCTATTCTTGTGTGTTCTTCAGTTTGTGGAGCAGCGGCTCTGAACTGCTGGCCTGTAGAGAGCTTTCATCTAAAATAGAGCATGTTTGCTTTGCTGGCAGCTGCTCAGTTTTTCTTTGGACTTTGCCAGTAGCAGTTGAGTTTCTGAGATTCTCTTCGGACTGCCTAACTCTTAGATGTGTGTGTGCTGAATAAAGACTATTCTTTCTTCAACCAAGGCTCCAAGGACCCTTTTTCTGGTTATCTAGCTTGTAGACCTGCATGTGAAGAGTTCGTGACTCAGTTTGGACAATGGGCTTGAGGGAGTGTGAGCTTCAGACCAAGCCCTAGCTCTACAGTGAGTATGGCAGTTATCTCAAGGCTTGACTCTGTCTAAGAAAGCTCACGCATGCTGCTGGTAGTTGGTGCTGGCTATCATCTCAGAACTCACCTGGAGCTGTCAATCACAATGCCTACAGATGGCCTCTCCATGTGGCTTGGGCTTCTCATAGCATGGATGCTACATTCCAAGAGGGAATTTTCCAAGAGTGAGCATTTCAACTGGCCCCAAAGAGAAGGTATAGTAACAGCCTGAACAGAATTGACTCCATTTTGTTAAACTTCTGAATTAAAAAGGTTTTTTTTCCCCCTTACTCTTATAACCCCGACTGCATACCTTGCAGGTAGACTTTAGAATGACTCTTGCCACATGATTGCTAGAACATAATGACTTCTGTTCACATTCTACCTAGAATAATTATAGAAGAAATTATTAACCCAGGTGGCCATTCTTTACTAGCTTACTAACTAGATCTTTTTGAGGTTAACAGTAACTGAATCTGTGAGCTGACTTCATGGAGGATGGTCACCATGAATCAGCTCCCACCATCTATCCTTATAAAACCCTTTGGCAAGTCTGGGAAAAATGGAGATGGCCTTTGAGGCATAAGTCCACAATTACCTCAGGTTGCCAGCTTCCTGTTTAAAGGCTACCTTTTTTTACAGCAACACTTTTATCTCGATTATTGTCGGGTAGTGAGCAAAGGGACCTTTGGAGTCTCGGTAACAATATGATTTGGCTTCTTATGGTCTATTCTCAGTGAAGTCCCACAAAATCACTTTCACCTCATTCTGTTGGTTAAAGCAGTCACAGAGTCCACACAGATTCAAAGTAGTAGAGAGATAGACCTCATCTTTTGATAGGTTAGTGGCAAGGCCACATTACAAAAGACATGTTCGGTGGCAGATATCCTGGCAGCAATCTTTTAAAAATATAATCTGACATAGAATTTTAAAATTTGCACCATGAGAATTATAAACCAGTAGCAATATAGAAAGGGAGACTATAAATTTAAGTAAGAAATTGTAGCTTGGCAAAATTACAGCACTCTTGTTGAAAAAAATGACCAATAACAATTATCATAATTATCAATAATGGCAGTTTTCTATGAAGCATCCAACCCCCATGTGCATAATGTTACAGCATGCATTACATAGTGGCTACTACTATGACTTGGAACTTCATTCAAAGTGATATTATATGGTACCATAACATGCTAAAATTCCTCTTACTAAATCTGTTCAGGAAATTTTATTCCTTGCATTGAAATTGTAACTTCCTCTCAAGAAACAGTTTTTTTTACCACCTTCAAAAATTCACTTTTTTTTCCCACCTAGGCCTTACTATTCTCTAATATTGTGAAAGTCAGCTCAGTTTATCCTGTAGTGTTGGTGAATCCAAACACTGTGCAAGCTTTCCTTTGTAATTGTGGGGAAGGTGGGCAAAGAAGTAGACACATACATAATGGCTTCTTTTGCTCGTAGCCTAGTTACATCTCTGAACTATCTTCAGCCCTCAAGATGAGACCTGTGCAAACAATGACTTTATAGAAGTTTTTAAATATTACAGGTCAGAAGAGGTGCAATATGATGGCTAAGGTGTAATGAAAAAATGGTGTTTTCTACTACAGATTTTGCACATATTATCCAGTCCTGTTCTAAGATGATGAGTAACCAAAGTCTCAGAAAATTTATTGTTATGTTAAAGACTCCACTATCTCTTGTTTTCCATGGCCTTGGGCTTAATTTAAACTCAAAATATATCAGGCCGGCCCGGTGGCACACTGCTACAGTGCGCCGCTTGAGAGCACAGCGGCGCTCCCGCTGAGGGTTCGGATCCCACATACAGACCGGTTCCCGCCCACTGGCTGAGCGAGGTGCAGGCGCAGCACCGAGGTTTGCGATCCCGTTGCCGGTCCCAGTCCGGTACGGGCGCAACACTGAGGGTTGCGATCCGTTGCCGGACACGAAAAAAGACAAAAAGGAAAAAAAAAAAATTCAAAATATATGCAAAATTAGGTTTATGTTAAAGAGATATTAAGTGATTATTTTATCAAATAATTTAATCATGTCTTTCCAAATAAGCTAAAATACACATTAAATTCAGGAATAAGAGAATGATCTACTTTACATCAGTTAAAATGTGTTCATTTTCAAATATTGGAAACTATCTTAGAATTTTTTAATGGCAAAAACAATTTACAGGTCATATGACTGAAGTATACAAGTAAGGTTGAAATGACATGAACAAGACTTGGGTTCTCTTATCTCTAATGCCTTCTACTGTATTTTTTCCATTATCAGCAGTCTTCTTTCTTGTGATTTATCTAATTAGAATGCATAGAAATCACAGGAAAGAATTTAAAATCTAAAGGTAGGGTTGTCAGATAAAATATAGGACACACAGCTAAATATGAGTTTCAAATAAATGACAATGGTGATTTTTTTCTTTTCTTTCTTTTTTTTTTTTTTTTGGTAAAAGTATGTCCCATATTGCATTGGACATAATTATCCTAAAAAATATTCGTTTTACATGAAATTCAAATTTAACTGTAGTTTTATTTGCTAAATCTGGCAAACCTTAGCTAAAGTTGACTTTTTATATCAGTAGGTTATTTTTTAAAAAATGGTACTGGAACAATTGATATATCATGCCAACAAAGTATAAATTTTTATCTTATAAATAAATAACAAAATAAATTTCATATGGATTACAATATAAAATGTAACAAATAAAACTATAATTAGAAGAATATATACAGAGAAATATGTCTGATCTTGTGACAGGGAAGAGCTTTACAGGAAAAAGTGCAAAAGAATTAAAATGCTTTATAAAAATATAAAAACTTCTACTGTGGCAAAACAAAAAAACAGACCACACACATGGTGAGAAAAATAATTGCATCATGAGACATTTAAAGGGTTTTGTAAAGTGAGTAAATTTGCTCAATAAAAAATAGGTGAATATACTGACAGAAAAGTACGCAAAGCATATTGTACCGTGCAGAGAAACAGAACCAATATATCTATATCTATCTATATCTGTATATCTATACAGTGAAAGGCAGAAATATTTATTTTAAGGAATTGATTTACACAAGAGTGGGGACAGTATAGCAGGCTAGCAGGCTGAAAACTCGGGGATTAGTTGATGTTGCAGCATTGTGTCTAAAATTTGCAGGCTGGAAATTCAAGCAGGTTGTCTATGTAGCAGTCCTGGGGCAGAATTCTTTCTTTGAGAAAGTTAAGTCTTTTCTCTAAATGGCCTTGAAAAGGTTGGATGATCCCCACCCACATTATGAAGGTAACCTGCTTTACTTAAATTCTACTGATTTACGTGTTAATTACATCTAAGAAATACCTTCACAGCAACATCTAGACTGGTGTTTGACCAAATAAATGGACACCATAACTTAGTCAGTTGACACATAAAAAGTATCACTGATATCAAAAGGAAATTTTTAAAAAGGAAATATAAAGTCAATAAGCAAGAAATTATTCAACCTTGCTAATGATAAAATATAGAAATTAAAACAAAAACTCAATATAATAACTCAGCCACTTCTTATATTATTACAGGTGCTGCAATCAGTTTTCTTTTGACCCAGAGACAACTTTAAAAGATACATTTTATGCTTGAAAACAGGACAAAAAAGCAATTTTACTTTTCTTTATGTCAAACTTGTTAAGTTTTTATAATGCATGCTTCAGTTTTAATTTTATTCTTAATTTATATTATTTATAACTTTTATGTTATTCGTGTGTATATTATTTTATATTATTTTTCTATGTTAAACCCTTTTAAACATAGGGTATATTTGGCACCGTTTTTTTTCCTAACTAGAAGAGTAAAGTTCACAATGATCTCTAAAAGATCTTACTCTAGATAATTTTGAGGTTTCCTATAATTTCTAAAGTTAAATCAAAACATGGAAATTTAAGACAGTCATTTAAATTCAAGGTAATATAATTCAACCTAATAATTTGTGTGTTTAAATACACAATAAATTTTCATTCAAATTATCAAGGCACTTTATTTAGTGGGATTTAATTTCAAGAGTTACTGAATCAGAATACACATTTACTTACTTTAGGCAGATCTCATTCAAAAATACATAGATTATGGTAGAAATGTATGTAGACAGATTGAGCAAGAAGGAGGATACACTATCTATTAGGCAATGATTTGCTCTAAATAGACAACTTCCCTAGTTTTTAAAGAATAATTTATTTTGGGATTTGTTTTGGAATTACTAAGCTAATTTTTAGTTAATTTTAAATTTAAATTCAAAACTGTTGTAGAGTTCTCTTAGGGAGAGCCTTGCTTTTGGTGGGAAGTGGGGAAGAGGCAAGAAAACTTTTGGGGTGAATATGTGTATGGAATGAGTAGAGTAAGAGAGTTTAAGAAAGTGTTGCAACAGGCCGACCCCGCGGCGCACTCAGGAGAGTGCGCTGGTGTTTGACCAAATAAATGGACACCATAACTTAGTCAGTTGACACATAAAAAGTATCACTGATATCAAAAGGAAATTTTTAAAAAGGAAATATAAAGTCAATAAGCAAGAAATTATTCAACCTTGCTAATGATAAAATATAGAAATTAAAACAAAAACTCAATATAATAACTCAGCCACTTCTTATATTATTACAGGTGCTGCAATCAGTTTTCTTTTGACCCAGAGACACCCCCCGCAGGTTTGGATCCTATATAGGAATGGCTGGTGCGCTCACTGGCTGAGCGTGGTGTGGACGACACCACACCAAGGGTTGCAATCCCCTTACTGGTCACGGAAAAGACAAAAAAAAGAAAGTGTTACGAAGCTGTTTGCCTAAGAAAACTTAAAAATAAGTTATACTTGTTATGTGTTCACCAGGTTGTATTTTCTATAAGTGCTATAAATTTAATGAATGCCCCTTAAGTCTTCTCAAAGTCACTTTTGACAATACCTTGTATAGTGTTTTGGCAGGCAGCAGTTGAGACAATATTATAATAAAAATTAAATGTCAATGAATACTAACATTACAACATCAAAGCTGTAAACCAAATAAAATTGATGTTTTGCATACTAAGAATGAGTATTTACATCTTACTGTGTTAGTATTTATCTTTATTACATACAGCCAAGGATAAAATACTCTCTATGGAAAGCCCAATATATTTGTTTTTGGTGTTCAATAAACCTTATTTATTTAAAATTCTGGGCTTTATATGTCTTGATTCTCTAAGGCTTTATTATTTAGTCTTCACATTGTTTCATTAAAATCCAAAGATAGATGTTTCTAAACTAAGACACTTTCATCAAAATGATAGACACTTGAGTATATATTAATACATAATGTTACATAGAGGCAAATTAGCTACATAAAGGGTAATTTAAATAAAGGAAAGTAGGAAAGAAGGGGATGGAAAGAGGTAGTATGTAGAAAATATGTTGAGTGCTTACCATGTAGCAGTTGCTGTCAAGACACTTGCACTTTTCATACTTTTCCTCTGAGCTCTGTACTGTTTTGCAAATTACATAGCAATAATAATTTATTAAAGAAAAAAACATAGTTTTGGGTAGCCAAGAAATTTGCCCAAGGTCAAACAAAATTGATTAGGTTAGAAAAAGAGAAATAATAAAAAGGAATAGGAAAAAGATGGAAGAAAGTCTAAGGGTAAGAGAAGTATTATTAGTAGCCTTACAATTTGCTTCTTCTAGTGTATATCAATACACTAAATATATAAATAAGTATACCAACTACAAAATGAGATAAGAGGGATTCTATCAGTGGTCTTTAATGATGGCACTTTATTACTGAGTTGTGGAGATTTAAAAAAATACAGGTTCTCATAGCTTCATCATAGATTCACTGAATCTGAATCTCCGGGAGATGGGAGTGGACATGCACCCTTAAAAACAAACATTTTTAAAAAGTGGTGACCAAACAATTATCTGAATAGATGCAGAAAAAGCATCTGACACAATTCAACATCCCTTCACGATAAAGACTCCTAACTAATTAAGTACAAAAGGAAAGTATCTTAAGACAATGAAAGCTGTATGTGATAAACCAACAACCAACATTATCCTGAATGAGGAAAAGGTAAAAGCTTTTCCTTTCAGAACAGGAACAAAATGAGGATAGCCACTCTCTTCACTTCTATTTAATACAGTATTGGAAGTACTAGCTACTGAAATCAGGCAAGAGAGAGAAATAAAGGGCATCCAAATTTGAAAAGATGAAGTCAAATTGTTCCTGTCTACAGAGGACATGATCCTGTATAGAGAAAAACTTAGACTCCACCTAAAAACTCTTAGAGTTGATAAACAAACACAGTAAAGTTGCAAGTTACAAAATCAATATACAAAAATCAGTAGCACTTTTATAACCCAACAATGAACTAGCAGAAACAAACAAAAAATCAAGGAAGCAAGCCCATTTACAATAGCTACGAAAAAAGAAACAAAAACTACAACAACCCCCCCCCCCTAGAATAAACTTAATCAAGGAGGTGAAAGATCTCTACAATGAGGACTACAAAATACTGCTGAAAAAAGTTAGAGGACACAAAAAGATGGAAAGACATTGCATGTTCATGGATTGGAAGAATTAACACAGTGAAAATGTTCATACAACTCAAAGTAAGATATAAATTGAATGGAATCCCCATCAAAATACCAATGACTTTCTTCACAGAAATAGAAAAACCATTCATACAGAAGAACAAAAGACCCCAAATAGCCAGAGCAATTCTGAGCAAAAAAAAATAAAGTCAGAGTCATTATACTACCTGACTTCAAATTATAATACAAAGCTACAGTAACCAAAGTAGCATGGTACTGCCATAAAAACAGACACTCAGACCAATGGAACATAATAGAGAACCCAGAACTCAATTCACATACTTATAGCTAACTGATCTAGACAGTCTCTTCAATAAATGGTGCTGGGAAACTGGATGTCCATATGTAGAAGAATGAAACTAGACCCATATCTCTAACTATATACCAAAATTAAATCAATGTGGACTAAAGACTTAAATATAAGAACTGAAACTACAAAACTTCTAGAAGAACACTTAGGGGAAACACTTCATGATGTAAGACTGGGCAAAGAATAAGATCTCAAAAGCACAGGCAACACAAGAAAAAAATAAACAAATGGGATTATATCAAACTAAAAAGCTTCTGCATAGCAAAGGAAACAATCATCAAGAGTGAATGTGGACTAAAGACTTAAATATAAGAACTGAAACTACAAAACTTCTGCAAGAACACTTAGGGGAAACACTTCATGATGTAAGACTGGGCAAAGAATAAGATCTCAAAAGCACAGGCAACACAAGAAAAAAATAAACAAATGGGATTATATCAAACTAAAAAGCTTCTGCATAGCAAAGGAAACAATCATCAAGAGTGAAAAGCCAACCTACAGAATGGGAGAAAATGTTTGCAAGCCATACATCCGACAAAGGATTAGTATCCAGATTATATAAGGAATTCAAACAATGTAGCAGTAAAAAAACAAATAATCTGATTAAAAAATAGTCAAAGAAGCTGAATAATCATTTCTCAAAAGAAAACATACAAATGGCCAACAAGTATATGAAAACACGCTCAACATCACTAATTATCAGGGAAATGCAAATCAACACCACATTGAGATGTTATCTCACCCCACTTAGACTATTATCAAAAAGACAGAGAATAACAAATGCTAGCGAGGATGTGGAGAAAGGGAAATTCTCCTACACTGTTAGTAGGACTGTAAATTAGTACAGCCATTATGGAAGGCGGTATGGAGTTTTCTCAAATGACTACAGATAGAACTACCATATGATCCAGCAATCCCACTACTAGGTACATACCCAAAGAAATGGAAATCATTATGTCAAAGGCACGCCCATGTTTATTGAATCTCTGTTTACAATAAGCAAGTGATGGAACCAACCTAAATGTCCATCAATAGATGACTGGATAAGGAAATGTGGTATCTATACACAGTGAAGTACTACTCATAAAAAAGGACCAAATTCTGCTATTTGCAGCAGCATGGATGAGCTTGGAAAAAATTATGTCTAGTGAAATAAGCCAGGCATGGAAAGAGAAATACTGCATGTCCTCACTTATAAGTGGGAGCTAAAAAATAAATAAGTGAAAAGAAACAGAAAGAAAGAAAGAAAGAAAGGAAGGAAGAAAAGAAGAAAGAAAGAGAAAGAAAGAAGCAACAACCACAATAACACGTTGACCTTTCAGAAGGAGAGATCAGAACTGTGGTTACTAGAGGTGGGAAAGGGGGAAGGGGAAGGAGTTAAGGAGAAATTGGTTAATGGACATAAATAATGATTACATTTTGTAATTATGGATATGCTAATTATCCTGATTGGATCTTCACCCATCATAAACAGGTATTGATAATCAATTCTGTACCCCACAAATATGTATAATCAATTGTTTCAATAAAAATAAAAAATAAACAAATTTTAAAAAATTATTCAGATGTGCGATTCATACAGATGTATGAAAAATACTGAATTCCATGATCTCTGAGGTCCTAAGTTTTCTCTAAAATATACGTGTTATTCTGATATTCCCCAACTTCACCATCTATTTTAGATTCCATAAAAGTAGAATGTATGGGATTTGTTTTAGCCATATTACTTTGGGTGAGGTATGGTGAGGCCAGACACCACTCAAGAGAAAGAAACTGGAAAGGTTTTCAGTTTTGCTGTACTCATGGCTCCCTGAGGATAACAGACATGCAGGGCCATTTAGGGGAAGCTCCTGGTTCAGCAACAAGGCAAAGGAGTGAAGGGGACTGTGGGAAAGTCTCTTTATTATAGTTTCCATGGATAAGAAAGGGCAAGGCACGGTACACAGGTTTAGAATTGGCTGTTTTGAATAATTTCAGCAGATTCTGTAGTATAGGAGCTGTCCCTGGTAGTCTTGTACCTGGACCTGGGGTGATTAGCATGGTTTGGCCTGGGGTATGAGAACCCCATAATGGAGGTGGTTCGGGTGTGGATTTTATCAGCTGCTCAAGGAGGGGGACTGACCAGCCTCTGAATTGTGTCAAGACAGCATTAACAACCCCCTGTTGTATAGGATTCTTGTACAAGTGATTTATTGGTGGAGTTAGCACCGGAGAAGGGGAGTAAAAGAAGGAGGATAAGTCAGAAGGATAAAAGCTAAGCTGGGATGTGGTCTCAGCTCAGTTTGAACCCCTAGGAAACTGAAGCACAGACTGAAGCAAGAGGGCTGGTGTTTTGTACCCCATGCAATCAGTTATTGGCTGAGGTTGACTTGGGGAGAGGAAGAAGGGTGGGTATGTGGGTCAGGCATTATAGTAGAGATGGATCTGTTTGGGACAATGGCAATTTTCTAGAGAAGGCAACAGGTGTAAATTACCAGCCAACACTAACAGGAGATGGCAGTAAAGAGGAGCTGTTTCTGGTTCCAGGAGCATCCATTGTCTGATCCTGGTCATATAACATATATCATGATGACTCCAAAATCCCAAATTGCCATATTAGCAGGAAATAGAGTCTTTGAGCCTCTATGTCTTTGCTTTTAAAAAAAAAATTCCTGAGGCATTTACCTAGTCCAAAGGCCTTTTGGCATTCCAAAAGCTTTCCCAGCTATGGTTTTCAATTATAAACATTCCATCTGCTAAATTAGACCTTTTGAGGATGGGCTTTTTCAAAGCACATTAGTATCTCCTCAACCTTCTGCCCTTCTGGAACTCGGTATCTGAATCAGTCACCTTCAGTAGTTCTGTCACAGAGTTCTCCTGAATCTTTCCTCCACCTTTTTGAGTCCTAACAACATGCTTTAAAAGTATTTTTGACTGCACAATCCTATAAACATTTGACAGTGTGTGGAGATACCTACCTTCACTCACAGATAACCCTCCCTCACTCTCCATATATAGTCTTGTCACCTTCACCTAGAAAACTAAATGGGTGCTCAACCTATATTTAGATGATCAATAGGAGACAGTCAGATGCTTTCTCAAAAACTCAGGGACACTGCATAATTTCAACTGCCAGTCCATATACAGAGACTAAAATTAATTCTTCACTTTTAAATGATATTTCCTCAGTGTCTAAAAATCAATCAGTCAATCAATCAGTCTTCTCTCCAACAGGTATTGTAATGTATCTAATCTATACATGCTATGCAGTAATAAAGTAATAAGACTATAGAAGTATTTCCCTTCACAAAGATCACTGTGAACAGTTCTTTGTAATGCTAATACCACTGTTATCCAAAATATTTCTATAATTCAATTTTTACATTTGGTTTTAGACTTAATTCTTCAAGATATCAATCTCACTACTATATAAACATAAATATAAAGAAAGGCATAAAATATGAAGACATATTATGATCCCCTGCATTATTAAATTTCCTTGGTATACATGGTATACCATCACTGTACGATGTTGGTTAAAGGTAGAATGACAATTAAATTATAAATTACATAAAGCAAAAACTAACAAAATTTCCCATTATAAGGGTGAATTTGTTGGGCTCTCCTTATGATATTGACATATGTATATCATAAGAAAATAAAACAGGCAGACAAACATTAATAAGAACACAGAAAAACTGAAAATTTACAAGCATGCTCTAATTAAAATTTATCAACTTGTATACCAGAAGAAGAGATTTTTTTTCCACAAAACATGGAACATTTACAAAAATTAAGCAGAGATTTGGTCATAAAAGAAGCCTCAGCACATTTAATAGAATTGCCATTACACGGGTCTTGTTTTCTGCTCTAAATGTAATCACTATTTCAAAAATCGGAAATTATATTGTCAACAGTTAAAAAGATAACCACACCTACACATTTTTAGAAACTAAAAAAAAGTCCTCAAACTGACAAAAAATATCAAAATTGAAATTGTGACAAATAATAACTTAAGTGTAATGTAAGTCCTCATAAAGTGTGTAGGTACAGTCAAAACTTTACTCTAAGGTAAATTTATATTTTTTAATTGAGAAGTTAAATATTCAACTCAAGATATTAGAAAAGGAGCAGCAGACTAAATACAAGAAAAGCAAAAGAAGGTACCACAAAAATAAGACAAAATTTAAAAAAAGCAGAATTAACAAAATTACATTTTGTATCTACAGAATACCTTATAAAATAGACAAACTTCTAGAAAGATTGCTTAAGGAAAAGATGTAAAAACATAATATTTTATATCAGGATATAAAACCATAAACAATGTTAAACTATAAGAAAAAAATAATTAATGCAGATGTCAATATCCTTGAAAAATTCAGTTAACAAGAACATTTTCTAGAAAATCTTAATATCCCTACTTGATTAAGAAACATAGAAAACTAAAATAAGGGAATAAAGTCCTATTAAGGTGAATTAGTAATTAAAATTCTATAGCATCAAAAAAATTTAAGTTGAGTTTTATCGCAATTTATAAAAACCACAACCCTTACGTATTAAAAATAGTTAAACAATAGAAAATTTTAAAATACAGAACTTAAGTTATGGGGCTAAACTTCTCTATAAATACTGGGGAAAAAAATTTCAAGAAGAATTTACGTCTCATTTTAGAGCTAAAAGTACTAAAGTCACCTTAAATGTACTAGAAAATAATTCAGGAATGTATGAAAGAATACAATCTGATCAAGTAGACTGTATTTTAGGAACATAGGAATAATTCAACATCAGAAAAAGTTTATCGAACTGATAGTACACTTTAAAAAATTTAAATGAGAAAAAGCTTATGATAATTTCAAAAGGTAGTTAATACACTTACCTAACTAAGAAACACAGACAATTTATTTAAAAGCTTTTCTATTTAATTCAGAAAAGGGCTACTATCTCTTCTATTCAACATTGTACAAGAGGTACTAGCCAAAGTGTTATAATGAGAAAAAAAAATTATTGGAAAGGGGAGGGAACACTCTTTTGCAGATATGATTTTCTATGCAACTAATCAAATCAAATTTTTATTCATAAAAACAAAATAATCAGATTCTACAGTACAAAGTAATCAAACATTTAAAACAGGATAACCAAATCACATAATCAATAGACAAGCTATTAGAAATCTTAAGAATGTACTGTTAGATACAAGATCAATATATGAGAATTAGTGAAATTTCTGTGTACCACTAGAAGCTAATTAGAAACTGTGTTGGAAAAAATATCCTATTAACTATAAAAACAAATATAATATGTCTAGGGATAAATCTAACACAAAAAATGCTAGTTTTTTATGAAAAATAAAGTGCTATTGAGGACCATGAATGAGACCTGAATAAGTGTACAGATGTCCCATATTAATGAATATAAAGATTAATATTGTATATATGTCAATTTTACCAATGTAATATAAAATATGAATATATTTTTATATCATGGTCTATAAATATTTTTATATAAATATTTTTATATTTTATGTAAACATATTATACAAATATATTTATATTTTATTTTATAAAGATTTTTATATTTTATTATATACATGTAAATATATTACATATGAATAAGTGTGTTTATGTATATGCATGTACATATGTGTGTGTGTGTATGTGCATATACACACCAAATTGACTTTAAAATCATATGTAATGTAGAGGATCAAACATAAAGATAATTTTGAATTAATAGTTTTCTTTTCCGGCTGGCCCGGTGGCGCACTGGATAGTGTGCCGCTTGGGAAGTGCGGCGGTGCTCCCGCCCGAGGGTTCGGATCCCACATGCAGACCGGTTCCCGCTCACTGGCTGAGCGAGGCGTGGGAGCAACACCGAGGGTTGCGATCCCGTTGCCGGACACGGAAAAAGACAAAAGACAAAAAAAAAAAAAAGATCAATGGAACAGAAAAAAGAGCATTTACAGTAACCAAACACAATACAAATGACATTGGAAACTGAGGAAGCAATTACTTTGGCATATTTAGTTATGCTGAGAAAAATAAAATAAAACTAGATTCTATTGCACTGTAGAAGTAAAACCAATTGGGTGAATTTAAGACCCAAATGTGATATGTGACATTACCAGAATTGTAGAAGAAAATATTGAATAATATCTTTGTGATCTTGGGTATTTTTAAAAAGACACAAAGAGCAAAAATTATAAGTAAGATTTAATGTTACATTTTTATTAAATGAAAAGAAGATACCATGCTAACATTAAAACAAGACCATTCCTGGGTAAAATATATTTGCAACTTTTACAAAAAGTGAGTATTAGTAACCAGACAGACAATCTACAGAAGCATAAATTGAAGTGATATTTTACTTCTTACCCAACAGGTTGGAAAATATTGATACTACAAGTGATGGCAAGTATATGAAGAAAAAGGCAATCTCAGACTATTGGTGGGAGTTTAAATATGGTCAGAAGAACATTTATTATAACATTATTTTGGTGAAAATAAAAAGCATCTTAATATATACAACAGGAGAATGGGTAAACTGTGCAATGAACATAGATAAGTTTTAAAAATAAAGTTAAATCACAAAAACGCAAGTTGAATATTGCCACATATAGTTAGTATCATGGCATTTATATTTTCCAGGCAGACAAATTTCACTTAGCTTATGGATACAAACATGTAAACTTTAAAAATAAAAATATTCATGGGCAAGATGAACCACCTTAGGATACTAGAAACATGTGTAGAAGGAGGAAAGGTCATGTTATGCCCTTTTAAAATACAGTATGGCAATTATATAAAATTAGAATAGCTGTTATGTTATTAATTCATTTATAGAAAAAGTAAAATCATATCTACTGCAGCTATAAATGAATTAAGCTATATGAGGAAAATGAAGTCAGTATTTTCCGGCCCCCTCACCTCATATCTGGCTGGGTATGATTCAGCACATCTGTTGTAAACAAGTTATATGAGAGTAGTGTAACTGTGCATGTGTGCCCATGTACTCCTTGGCTCATTGCCACTATTGTGTACTTTTGGTGTAAAAGACAACAGCTCTGAACCACTGGTGACAGAGCTTTTTTCAGAATAAAGCATGTCTACCCTGCCATCGGCTGCCAGAATCTGTTTTCAACTACCTGACTCACAACCTGCACAGGATGGGGCAGAGGGGTCTGTGATCCAGCCTGAGAAACTGTTTCATATGTAACTATAGAAGTCTGATGGGCTGTGAAGATTTTTGGTGGAGGGAAAAACCGTATCATTCTATAAAGAAAATGTGTCTTCTTCATGAGGGCAGAATCAAGATTTTATTCTCTCCTAATTTCACAAACATTTTTAAAATAATTGGGGTACCAGTGATTTGAAAACTCTAAAAACATTTACTTAGAATCTGGTAGCAAACTAAAGTAATTATGTAAGTTACATAAAACTCCTTTTGAAAAAAATTGTAAATTATATTCTTTTCTTTACTCACTCTTCTAGTAGGTACATAGCATTTTTTTCTGTTACACTTTTCCAGGTCCATAAAGAACAGTAATATGCCTTCTCATATGTTTTCAGTTCCTTTCTCAAACCGATATTTTGCTTACTTGATCAAACTTCTGTGAAATAGAGACAAATTTGTCATGAATTATCACCAACTCAGTTTTCACCTTGTCAGGAACAAGCACCAATTATCAACATTTTTTAAGTCCAACAAAGTGCACATAAGCTAAAGATAGAATGGTTATGCTGTAAACCACCAGACTGTAAAAGTTTTAAATACTAAATTACTAAAATACTAAATTATCTGTACAAATTTAAAGTTTTCTATAGTAAAGCAAATATCCATACAATTGAAAACATATTATTTCACTGCCAGGTTGATTTTATAGGGAAAAAAGAAAAGCATTAAATACAGTTAAACTGTAGATATTTTGCCCCTCATGTAATACAAATGTGCTGCAGAAATATATAATATTTCAAAAAGAACACTTTATATTTTATTTTTGAACAGCATCTAATTTTCAAACTTCAGGGAATGAGCCATTGAGATTCAATACAGAAGCAAAAAACCAAACAAATGAACAAAAAACCCCCAGAGAATGTGATTTCTAATAACCTGTTTTAAAGAACGGGAGAATGAGGATAATTTGTTATTTCAAACTTCATCTTAAATATCAGTTTGTCTGGGATTTCATCTCAAATATCAATTCATCAGGGAAACCATTCCTACAATGATCACTGAAAGCACGATGTACTTCTTTATAGCAATGTTTACATTTGCAATTTGTTTGTGCAATTATATAATTAGTGTCTCCACCCCACTAGCCTCTACACTCCACACTGGGAGGGACAATGTCTGCATTTGCTCACCATTGAAGCTTCAAGTATTGCTTTCCACAGAGCTTGCAATAGGTCAGATATTTTCTAAGAAATCTGCATACATCAACTCATTTTTTTTTTCCTTTTTGTCTTTTTTACTGACTGGTAATGGGATCGCAACCCTCGGTGTCACGCCCGCACCGCGCTCAACCAGTGAGCGGGAACCGGTCTCCACATGGGATCCGAACCCTCAGCGGGAGTGCCGCCGCGCTCCCAAGCGGTGCACTCTCCAGTGCGCCACGGGGCTGGCCCAACATCAACTCATTTAATCATCACAATGATCCTGTCATGTAAGTATTATTAACTGTTCCCCTTTACAGATGAGGAAATATAGGCAGGAAGTGCAATCATTTGTCTCAGGTCATACATTTGCTAAATGGCAAAGTCAGGATTTAAATCCAGGCAAAGGAGTTACACATGAAGAGGCAACTGCTGTACAACTTCCTCTGCCATTAGGATAAAGACTAAAAAAACACAGAATTGGACAAGCTATGTAAAATAGTATATTTAGACACTGGGCAATGAGCAGTGCCAGGCCAGGTGAGCCCAGTGGGCAACCAAGATTTTGGCCCAAAAGCTATTTCCAGACTGTAGCACAGGGAGGGTCAATCCAAACACAGTTCAGCAGTTTTGCTAAATTATGTAGGCAGTGATCAGTGTTCAGGGTTTCCAAGGTGGCTAAAAAGTATGGGGCCTAGTACCAGAAAACAAAAGGAAAGCTCAATAGGGAAGAGATCTCTATATGGGGTCCTCTCAAGTCTTTGAATACCTGAATACCAATCTGTGCCCGCATGGGATAAAACTCTGAGTTTGAAAAAGTGCTATTGCAAGAGAAAGTACAATTACCTGGAGACTAACGTGGAACCATTGCGTAAACTCACATAAGACTGAGAATCAATTCATCTTTTCCTTGGCTGGAAAGATACCTTGATAAATACCTCAGGCGATAAAGAAGACCCCAGAAGAATCATGTTTAATTATGGGCTAAACTAGCTCTAGATTAAAGTCTACTCCAGACTCATCCTAAAATTAAAGTTTATTATTTTACTAGTTTAATAGATGAATATCATACATTTCTTTGATTGTCAATAATTTTAAAACTACCCAACACCAGCCCCTATTATTTGTAGGTGTTTGCTTTTCTCTCTTTCCCAAATTGTCTATATGTATTCTTTGGTATTATTCATCATATATTAAAGATTATAATCCTTTGACTTTCATATTTGTTGGAGATACGTCCTCAGTTGCTAATTGCTTTTTAAATTCTGTTTAATTTGAAAAAACAAATTAATGTTCATTTTTCATACCAATGTCCAAACAATACTACTTCAAAAACATGTTCTGAAGAAGCTTTGGTAGGGAGCACATAATTTTAAACGTAATATAGTGGTCACTTTTTTCTTATAGAACAGATGTACTATTTTTCTCTCACCAGAACAACTAGATGTTTATGCTTAATTATTCTTGCACGTTGTTTAATCCACTTTCATGGTAAAAAAGAGGTAACTGAGGCTTGCTGGTTACGAAGGTGAAGTTAAGCCAAATCAAAACAACTTCTTCCTTAAAATATAATTAAATTAAGCCAAATTAAATATTTTAAAATAAGAAAAAAGCTGATAATCAAGAATATAAAATGACCAAGAATCTGCATTATTTAGAGCAGACCATGTGTCTTGACCTAACTCCTATGGGCTGCTTACCATGCCCCCATTCCCATCTCTCAATAACTAGAACCAGAAGTGATTAAATCAGACTTCCAAAATCATCCCAGGTGAGCTCTTCACCTCAGATGCTTGAACCCTCCAGCTACCAAAGAAGAAAGAAAAATACCCCGAATACACCATATATCTCAAAATAAGGAAAAGAAGCAATTCTCAGATCAGATTAAAAAATGGAAGTAAATGAAATTGAAGAAGCTTTATTCATGCTATGTGTACACAAAATAAAAGAGTCCTCCACAAAAAAAAAAAAAAGATAAAAAAGAGAGAAATGAAATGGCAAGTAGACAAAAATATTATAGTGAATATTACAGTGAAACAAAGGAAGGAAGGAATATAATCAAATAAAGATGAAAAATCCATTTTGGCAAAAAGCAAAGCCAAGAGAAAAGGAGAAACAAAATCATCCCTCAAGTGATTTTTAGTGTAGATGAAAAGCAGAGGACATGAATTCAGCAGGAAAAGACATTGAAGACATGATGACACAACAGAGGGAGGAAAAGAAAGATTACATACTGCTAGGAGCTGAGAAAGAAAAATAACGCTATTACAGAAACAATAAATACCTTAAAAAGAAGAAATACTTGTTTAAAAATAAAAACAAATGGTTTGGGAAATGAGTTATCCACGCTTTTGTTCTAATAAGTAACATTTTATAACTAGGTTATTTTGTTACATAGCTTTTTAAAAATTCAGTGAGATATGTGAGAATTTTATTAGTTTAGCTTAATGTTTTTGGGTAAAAATGAGTACTCCTATATTTCTATAGAAATGGTGACTTGAACTAGTTAGGACTTACAACTTTACAACTGATATAGTCTTAAAGACTCACCAATTAAAAACGTCTTTAGGAGCTAGACAATACATATTTCAGTTTGTATGTACTACGATACTAAGGAATCAATAGTTCATTGTAAATGGATGAGCCAGCACCAATAATCTGTGAACAGTTTAATCAGTAACCACTGCCTTTTTTTACTGAGTTACAGCTGTCTCCATTAACTTGCTTTTTAGTGGCACTTAGGTCAAAAATCAAATTTAAAAAATGGTTGAAAATGTTATCTAACATCTACTATTTAACTTCTGTAATATAAACTCAACTAAAAGTAGATATTGAATATTCTGGACAATATTGCTATTAATAAATTATTATAAATAGACAACTCTCTAAATACACATCAGAAAATATTAAGAGCTTGATTTGTTATTCAAAGAAAAAAGATAAAAAAATGAGTACAGTGAAAATTTTTGGCAAAACGCAATAGCGGTCTGGCCAGGGAATATTTAGAATCTCATCTGACAGACCCTGAGGGACCATCGTACTAATTTCTAGCCATTTGCCCTGATGTGGGTAAAAGACATTACATAGAATATAACAATATTTTAAAAATTCATTTTGAAATGAAGGCTCTTAAAAGAACATCAAAAAGTCTATTTACTTACCAGGAAATGCCAAATCCAATTTAAGATAACCATCATTTTGTTTTATTAATAGTAAATTTGTTATAAAATAATTACACTTTGCACGTGTCTGTCTCTCTGCTGTATTGTTTTGGTACCATGAGTGAGTAGGCAAATCATTGGTTCTTTAATTCCTATTATATTGCACTCAGGGTTTTTCTTATATAAGTAATCAGGTTAAATTCCAGGGTTGCAAAATTGGATAAAATAAAACACTTGTTCAAAATATTTTATTTGTAGTTGTTAAAAAGCTAAAGGTAATAAACTTATTTATTTATTTACTTTTATGCTTTAAATATACATTTCGGTGAAGAGTGTTGGGTACATATTGAATATGATATTCAGTAAATATTGACTGGATAAATGAATAAATGCCTTCTAAGCTGGCAACCAATCTTTTTCCTAATTTTTTTTTTTTTTACTATTTCCTTTATTTTTTTCTTCTTTCTGATTTATTTTTATTTATTTATTTTTGAACATATGTACGTATCAGAGAACAAGCTCTTAGTTATTAAAAAGGGAATAAAGTCCTGCACACCCTTGTGCAATACAAGTTGGAATAGGGTATAGTGGCGATACAGGAAAGAGTGCTAGATTCTATCTGAGAATAAGGGGCTGGAGACCAGAGATGATGGTCTTAAAGAAGAAGTGGCAATAGAGTAAAATACTAAAGATGGGGAAAAAATAAACATTAAAAAATTAAATTGAAATGAGAGTTCATATTAAAAAGTCAGGAAAATAATTGCTTAGAAAATAGGAGGAAGGTACACATGATTGCTAATTTTTTGACATTGGTTATATGCCAGATATCCTTCAAATTGCCTTGCATGTCTTATTTCATGCAATTCTCATAATAGTTCTCTAAAATAAGCAATATTATTATTTATTTTGCAGATTAAGCTTCTACCCAAGGTTGCGTAGCTAACAAGTGGTACTACTACATTCAAACTGAGCCTCGCGCCAATGTTCCTTACAACCTCACTATATGGCACATGCAAAAATATGCATACATACATACATACATAAAAAATGAATAAGTAAAAGATAAATTAGAAAAGAGAAAAATATTGGAATTTATAAAAACAATTGGTTATTTGTGAAAAATTAATAAGAAAACAATAAAACACTGGAGCATCTAATGCAGGAAAAAAAAAAAAAAAAAGAAAAGTACAACTACCCAACATCAAATTAAAAAAAAAAAAGATAAATACAAAGCACTGCTTTAACTTTTAAAAGAATGCTATGTGCAGCAAAAATATTATATTTGAAAATGGTAATAAAATGAGTGAATTTATGGGCAATATAAAATTTTTAAAATAGCTCAGAAATATATAGAACACTTGAATGGATGGAAGACCAAAAAATAATCTGAAAGATCTATCAAAGTATTACTTTCAAAAGTTTCAGGTTGAGCATTTATTTAGGGATAATGAATTTCAGACTACTGAGGAACAAAATTCCTATTACAAAATTATTCCAAACTAGAAAAAGAAAAAAATATTTCTAATTTATTGAATAAAGCTAGTGCAATTTTGATAATAAAGCATGAAAAGAAAACACACCTGACTTGTATGATGAAGTAGGATTCATCTCAGTTTTTTAAGAATGGTTTCCAACTAAGAAATCTATTAACATGAACCATCCAAAGAGTACATCAAATTAGAGAAAGTTTCATTATCTAGACAAATGCCAAAATCTTTTGTTTAAAATGAAAAATTAGCAATATTCATTGTGATTAAAATTCTTCATAAACTAGTAATCAAAAGAATTTTCTTAAAATGATAAATATCTCAAAACAAAATCAAATGTGCCCCTTAGTAGTAATACAGAAAGGTATTTTCTCTCTCTAAAATCTATAGCAAGATCAGGCTCTCCACTGTTATCACTACAATTTAAGACAACTCTAGATGTTCCAGCCAGAGAAAAAAGGTTAGAAGAATTAGAAAGAATTAGAAGTTAAAATTATAAGCATTGGCCAATGTTATCATGGTATAGTTAGGTAAATTGAGAGGCAAAGAATGAGAAAACTATTATAAGTCAGAAGAAAGGAAAGAAAGGTAAACATTTAAAAAATAGATATAGAAAATATCAGTAATTAATCTTGACACAAGAAGATATTTGTTAAATATATATAATGAAAAGAGATACTGAGCAAATAATGACAAATAAATAGAAAATACATTTCCTCTTTATTTCTCTTTTAAAAATATCAATTTAGCAGCAACTATATTTGAAGCACTGTTATTAGAGCTATTGAAATAGATATGGAGGGCAAAATGTTTCTACCATCAAGTAGTGTATATTCTTGGGTGTGCTTGGAGGAGACAGTTAATACATGTATAAACACACAATCTGATTTTAGATAATGCATATTACTCTGAAGACAATGAAAGCCAAGTAATAGAGCAGAAGTTAAGAGCAGTGGGTCATGTAGGGTTGGAGGAGTGTTCTAAGTTGGTCAAGAAAGACCTCCTAGGGAGATGACATCATTTGTGCAGTAAAGGGAGAATCAGGTTTTTGTCTTGGTTTAAATTTAGATGAACATTTGATATCTAAGTAATAATGTTAGATAAACCAAGGAATATGATTCAGCAATTCATTGGAAAGATTGAGTCTTAAGATACAAACTCGAACATTTTCAAAATGTAAATAATATTTAAAACCACAGACTGGATGAACTTAATATGTACTTAAATATAATCTTAATAAGAAACAGGAAAAAATTACAAAACAGATTTTAAAATTTAGGATGGGATTTTAAAAACTATTTGAATAATTGCAGAATTAATTTGTCTTTTTAGGTTTAGAGGTGCAAAATATACAGCTGCTACTTCCTCCAAAAGAGTAAATATGTTTAATAGTATTGAAATTCCAATGACTTTTTAATATTATAGAATAATTCAAAATTCACACTGAACAAGTGAAATAGAAAAACAGACAAAATGTGTGAGTAGAATGAAGGCAAATATCCTATATGATATTTTAGAATTATGATAGTTACAAAAGCATGTTTATGATATAAGAACTAACATAAGATGCTTGGAACACAGCAGAAAGTTTAGAAACAGAACTCAAGTAGATACAGGCCATTTAGAATAATCAACCTCACAGATCATCAAAAATGTACAAATTTATGCTGTTTACTATTAGTTTTATCTGCCAAATTAGCAATGATTTAAAACAATGAAGACAACCAGTATTGGAAACACGTGGCATTTTCATACAACGAGAGTGTAATTTTTAAAATTTTATAAGGATAGTTTGGCAATTAATATCAAGGCTCTTCAACATGTCCATATCTTTTAACTCACTATTTCTAATTCCTAGAATGTATTATGAAAAAATAGTCATAGTTAAGCACAAAGAGTTCTTCACAAATGTATTGCTGGAACAGATTAGTTAAAAGTAGATTGCTTGACTTAAGGAGGGGTATGTTACATCTACTAAAAATCAAGTTCTCAAAAGGAGTTTAAATTTTAGAAATTGCCCAAGGTACATTATTAAGTGAATAAAATATACAACTCCAAGTTTATAAGAAAGATGTATAAATTTATATAAGCATGAATGTTAACTGCATATCTTTTGTTGGCCTAAGGAGGATTTTGTTCTATTATCATTTTCACTATTTTTCTGACATTTTATGACAATGTCATAATTTTATAATTATAAAAATATTCTAAAAAAAATAAACCAAAGACTCACTGTATGTAAGGCCACAACTGGGAAAAGAGCTTTAGAATCCTTGTCTCTGAAATAATAATCTACCTCCTGAGTCTTATGGGATTCTCATGAGAAATGAAAGAGGTATGAAATGTTTTAAGAGTGAACGAAGAAACACAAAGAGGAAGGGTTTTATTCATTTTTTCAGGATACCAAAGTGCCTCTTAAGCACTTTGTCTTTAAATCTTTCACTTGGACACCACTAGTGTACTAATTATATGGAGTGAGCTGAAGAAATTAAAACACTTTATTAAACAAGTAGTTTACTCCCAGAAGTTGTTGGATCTGAGTAGGGCTTTGGCACTGCTTTAACAGCGCATGTCAGCAAGACCACCAGTTTGCTGAAGGATTTAACAAGCAGAGCTTGGCAAGACAAATTTATAAGTATTAGTAAAAGGCTAAGAAAAGCTCTGGTCTCCTTACTGAACCCAAGAGATTCAAAAACTCTAGTCTGTATGAACATGGTCCACTAAGCAAAAAAGTGTTTTATAGGCCCTCAGAGATAATGGGGTTCATAGAGTGCTGCTTTCACAGAAGGAAAGAAGCAAAAGGGATTGAATACGAAATGTTTAACAGTGAGACTGGTTTACTGAGGTTGGTCAATAAACTCTTTGCTTCTGCTATGGGTAGGCAGACAAATTAAAGAACAGAGATGCAGGCCACTTTTGGTTATTAAAACAATTGCAAAGTGTTGGTTCTAGTGCCCTGGCTACTTTCCAACAGAGACACATGACATTTCTCATTACTATAGAGTGTCAAGTTGTTTAGTGCTGTAGACCCGTCCTCGACTACGCTGTAATGTTCATATGAAGTATACAAGAGTTTATATATGTGCTTCACAAGAAAAATAATTTTAGAACCTTCATGAGTTATTTATTATGCTCAGTTTAATGTGTAACTTTACTGTGCCCTGAAGGTTTCAGCAGAAGACAAACCAGGGATTACAATATTTCCTGAGTATTTGCTCTTCTGACCCCAACGTTGAACCTAGTTTTCTTTTCAAGTAAAATGTGCATAACAACAGGCCATAGCATGATAAAGGTAAGTGCAATATAGGAACTCACTGTAAGAAAAATCAATATGAAAACATTTAACTAGGAAATGATAATACAAGTATTTGGCACAAAAGTTTCATTTACAAAATATTCTAAGAGTTCTGTTTAAATAATAAACCACAATGAGATATCACCCACCCCAGTTAGAATGTCTATTATCAAAAAGACAGAAAATAATAAATGCTGGCAAAGATGTGGAGAAAAGGAAACTCTTAAACATTGTTGGTGGGAATGTAAAATAGTACAGCCATTATGAAAAACAATATGGAAGTTCTTAAAAAATCTAAAAATAGAATTACCATATGATCCGTCATTCCCACTAGTGGATATTTATCCAAAGGAAAGGACATCAATATACTGAAGCAATATCTGCACCCCCATATTTATTGCAGTACTGCTCACAATAGCCAAGACATGGGATCAACCTAAGTGTCCATCGACAGATCAATGAATAAAGAAAATGTGGTATATATTTACAGTGGAATACTATTTAGCCATAGAAAAGAATAAAATCTTGTCATTTGTGGCAACATGGATGAATTTGAAGACATGTTAAGTGAAATAAGTCAGACACAGAAGGATAAATACTGCATGTTCTCATGGAAAGTAGATTTGTGGTTACTAGAGGGTGGGAAGCGGTAGGAGGAAGCGGAGGCTAGGGGGAGAGATCAGTTAACAGATACAAACCCACAGCTAGAAAGGAAGAATAAGTTTCAGCATTCTACAGCACTGTTAGGTGAGTAAAGTTAAAAATAATTTATTGTATACTTTCAAATAGCTAGAAGGGAGGATTTCCAATATTCCCAACACAAAGAAATGATAAATGTTTGAGGTGATGGAGATGTTAATTATCCTGATTTGATCATTACACATTTTATACATGTATCAAGAGATCAGTCTGTACTCTATAAAATATGTATAAGTATTATGTGTCAATTAAAAATAAATAAATAAAAAATTTAAAAAACACTGTAATTCATCATAAAAAACTTAACCACGTATTTAAGCACTTACGTTTTCAGGACTCTCATTCATTCATCCATCCATTTATTCAACAAATGTATATGGCTCCCTCCTTTGTACCTGTTTTCCAGATATCATTTAGTGAAAAAGGTACAAAAATGAATGACACAATCTCAACTCACAAAGAGATTGAAGAAACAAACATGTAAACAAATGATCTCACCATTAAGTAAGTGCTAGTAGAAATGTTGAAAATGCTACACTTATTTTAAGATATAATAAAATGTACAAAGGTGGTAACGTATTATTTTATTTTATAAAAGTTGCTACAGTATATTAAATAACATGTCATTCCAGGTAATAAGTTACTGTTTCAAAGATGTGTTGAAGGGACAGTCTGACATGGAATAATGAACATGAGGTTTTACATGTGAAGGATTTAATTCGCATAGTACCTGAATAAACTTTAACTGACCTTCGTCTTCAGCTTTATGTTCAGAAAAGGGGCATAATTTTACTTATCTCATGAGGTTTTTTTCCCTAAGAATCTCATAAAATAGAAAATATAAGATCTCTGTATACTTTAAGAACCCATGTGCATATTTGTTATTATTTTAACACAATGGTACCTCAAAAAGTACACGGGAAGCTTTGTACTATCTTTCAGTTCTATTTTTCCATGAACTTTTGGAAGTACCCTTGTAGTAAGTCTCTTAAGAGTCCAGAAGACTTAATACGACTTTTAAATTACTCGGGTATATTATATGTTGAGAATCTGAAAACATATCAAGTCAATTTTTTTAAATTGTGAGGCTTGTATGAGTTCTGTATCCCTAATTTAATAGAAAAGCATATGAATTGCCCATGTGGCTTCTACTTGTACAGCTGTTTCTACCGTAGCAACTATTACTACCACCACCATCATTACAAATAGAAGTTGGCATACACCTGGTGCTCTGTTTTCAACTATTGACTACCAACTCTGCAAAAGACTACCAGAAAAAAAAGTTACTGAAAAAAAGCTAAATTCATTACACTTGAGAATATCACTTGAACATAGTCTTTGTAGCGTCTCAAAAGTGAAAAGTCAGAATTACAAGTTTTTATTGATTTAGAGTCAGGGATCTATGATTTCTAAGGTGGTCTATGAAAGGCTTTGCACTTGCTGGGAATGGACAGAAATTGTGAAATAAAAACTTTAGATGGATGGGCACAGCAAAGGGAGGGTTTTGAAATGAGTCTTTAAAGAGCAAGCCATTAGTCTTGGTAAGTAAGCTATTTGGGCTAGTTCAGTCTTATCTCTCAAGAGCAAGTATTTCTTGAAGCAAGTAATTTTTCTTGTTTTTAGTAATTTTTAACATAGGGCTAGGGAAATAAATTATTTTCCCATAGCTATGAGCTTGGGAGAATATTCCAGAATTACGTTACTGATTTGGATTTTTGAGAAGTAAAAGAAGAGAAAAAAATACAGAAAGTAAACGTAATTACAATCAAGATGTTGTTAGCCAAATCTATCCTCCACCAAATCAAATTTATATATGTATACATACATAATATGACCATGTAAAACAAAGGCATGCATATTTTAAGGTATACATATTAAATATTTATAATAGAAGTTAATGGCTGGAAAAGCCTTTATAATAAAGTATTATGTTATACGCAAGAATTTTCCATATCAGGAACCTGATTCTTAAGGGATAGGTTATCTGGTCCAAATTTTAAAGATGAAGTGGCAGAAAAGCTGCCTGGATTAGAGGTGAGGTTTCATAAGAACTGATCATTTGTAAGCCTGTATCTTTTTTCCACAGGTGTTTTAAGTTATGACTTAGGAAAACCAAGTGTGGATATTATTTTCTATTTACTACTTATCACTATGCAGCAGAGAAGCCATCAGAAAAAGCTTTGAGGGATAAATAGCAATTTTTCTTTGTAAATATCTACATGCCATCTCTCCACTCCTGTCATTTTTTTCTCCTCCTATTGCTCATTTTGGTTTATTTTCCCACTTGTACTACATTTTAAATAATGACTTTTTGAGAATAAATATTACTACTTTCAGACATCTGTCGTTATAAAATGTGTTTGATTTGTTTAGAAGTTTCAGAATGTCATTCTAAGAACCTGGGGCTTGGAGTCAGTTAAGCTTTGTTTTCACTCCTGGATCTGTCATTTACCACTTGTGTAACTCTAGGTAATTTACTTAACATATTGAAGTCTATGTTTTCTCTACTTTAAAGTGGGAATAACAACACCTCGTATGGGGCTGGTGCAGGGCTTAAACAAGACAATAAAAGGCAAACGCTTAACATATAGTAAATGTTATGAGTTGAATTCTGTCCCTGAAAAAATTCATATGTTGAAGTCCTAAACCCCAGTACTGAAGAATGCAATCTTATTTGGAAATAGGGTCATTTCAGATATAACACTTAAGACCAGACCATTAGGGTGGGCGCTAATCCAATACAACTTGTGTACTTATAAAAGGAAGAAACTTGGACACACAGCAATTGCTGAGAATTGGCACTTGCTGGGAATGGATGGAAATTGTGAAATAAAAACTTTAGATTGATGAGCACAGCACAGGGAGTGTTTTGAAATGAGTCTTTAAAGAGCAAGCCATTAGTCTTGGTAAGTAAGCTATTTGGGATAGTTCAGTCATATCTCTCAAGAGCAAGTATTTCTTGAAGCAAGTAGTTAATTTTTCTCGTTTTTAGTAATTTTTAACATCGGGCTAGAGAAATAAATTAGTTTTATTAAATTAAATTAAATTAAACTAGCTAGGGGACTATGCCAGTTGTCTGGTTAGGGCCATATGCTAATTGTATGGCTAGGCATTTCATAATTAAAGCCAATATGTTTCATTACGTTAGTTATACTAAGCTTCCATTTGTATTGTCTGGGCTAGGGCTCAGGCCCTTCAAATCTATTGTACAGAGTGGGTCACCAGACTCCTCACACATCAGGCTGGGTCCACAGACCCCTCACATGCCAGGCTGGGTCACCAGACCCCTCACACGCAGGTCCACGCTAAGTAATTGAGAAAGATCCCAGGGGCTATTGGCAGATGACACGAGCTCAGTCCTCAGCAATGGCAGCAGCAGCTTACAGGTCCAGTGGCTTATAGGTCCTGCGGCGGCAGTGGCTGACACATGGAGGGTCCTGGTGGCACTGGCAGCAACAGCTTGCAGCAACAGCTTCCAGCAGCAGTAGTGGCCTCCCCATGGACCCCCCGGGGACATCTGGGGGCGGATGGATCAGAGCCACTCATCCTTTATACTTAAGTCTGTAACCCAGGACACCTGGGTGGACATGTGCAATTAAATTAGACAGTAACCAAGGAACACCTGGGCGCACGTGCATATTTGCATCAAATGCTCAGCAAGATTCTAAACATCTGAGGGGCCCTGACCATTTTGCTATATTTTCCCAACAGCAATGCACAAAGTAAAACACCATATAAACATGAAGGCAGAGATCAGCATAATGCTTCTACAAGCCAAGTAATGCCAGCAAACTACCAAAAGCAAGGGGAAAGGCATGGAATGGATTCACTCTTCCAGCCCTCAAAAGGAACCAACTCTGATGACACCTTGATCTTGGACTTCTAGAATACAGACCTGTGAATGAATTAATTTCTGTTGTTTAAGCCATCCAGTTTGTGTTACCTTGTTACAACAACCCTAGCAAACTATACTGTTAGCAGCAAATCTTAACTAATTGTATAGTTTTACTACTGGTCATCAGATGATTCAAATCACTGAGTTTCATAAAATATTATAGACAGTTATTTAAATATTACTTTAAAAAGTTAAGGTGAGCAATTTATTACTAATGGGCAATAAAATTTCAAGTTGCTCCATGTTTCAATACTCCTATATTATTATGTCATTTATGTTTTATCCTTATATAGAAAAAAATGTCTCCAGCATCAAATTTATTTAAAACAACAAAGCTTTATTATTATGTTTTATAGGAAATGGAAATAATATTCTGTATTTTTAATAACAACTCATTAATTTGAATAAATATTTATAACCAAAGTTAATTGAATTTATTTTATATCTGTCTTGTAAAATATAGACTTAAATAAAAGCATTTTTTTTTTTTTTTTTTTTTTTTTTTTTTTTTTTTTTTCCTT
>NW_007726423.1:537533-566690 GCF_000696425.1 Galeopterus variegatus | reverse complement strand
CAGCCAGTGAGCGGGAGCCGGTCTGTATGTGGGATCCGAACCCTCGGATGGGAGCACCGCCGCGCTTCCCAAGCGGCGCACTATCCAGTGCGCCACCCGGGCCGGCCCAATAAAAGCATATTTTAAAAAATCTCTCCGTAATTTCAAGATATATCTTTGATTTTTTCTTCACACAGTCTTTTTGGAAAAGTAACATTTTTAAAAAATTGACATTCTATTTATTTTGCTAACCTTGACTTTAAAAAGAAACACATTTATACTGCAATATTGTGAAAACTGGAGCTTTGGGGCTAGAGAAAGATTTCCTAAAAACATTTAGAAAAAATTCAGGAATTTACAGGTTATATAATCTGGGAAGATTTTTTTAATTGAGTGCTAATAGGTTGTTGGGAAAGCAGCAGGAACATATTGTCAGATGTGTAAAAGTCAACATCTCTCTGAGAGGGAAAAAGGAAACTGGTTTTTCATTATATATTTTTCTGTAAGACGTTTTTAAAGTAGCTAAAACATAGCATTTATATGACCTAAATGAAGGGTGAATTGATAATTTTCTAGAGGACTCCTGCATGGAAAAAGCACAAACTGTGATGTTTTTCTCTGCTCTCACAGCACAACATTCAACACAGAAGACTGACGCCTATGACCAAACGTGGGATTTCTCTCCACCAGCAGGCAAGCGATTCTCCAATGGACACCAGCTGGGTGCTCTCCAATTCAATTCTGACACTGTCTACCTGGAGATAATGTCAGATCCCACAGATTAAGGGCTCAGTTTCCAAGACAGCCACTCATTTCTGATGCCAATCCTGACCTACAGGTTGTCTTACCTGTGCTTCTGACCGACTGGCTTTATAAGTTGGGGTTCCCACAACCCCCTCCTTGGGCTCTGTTAATTTGCTGAGTGGCTCACAGAACTCGGGGAAACACTTATGTTTACCCGTTTATTTTAAAGGATATTACAAAGGATAGACATGAAGAGATGCCCAGGGTGAGGTGTGGGAGGGAGTGTGGAGCTTCCATGCCCTCCCTGGTTGCCCTGCCCTCCAGAAACCTCCACACCTTCAGCCATCTGTAAGCTCCCTGAACCCAGGCCTATTGGGCTTTATGGAGGCTTCGTTATATAGACATGATTGATAAAATCATTGGCCATTGGTGAGCAACTTAACCTTAGCTCCTCTTCCCTCCCCAGAGATTGGGGGTGGGACTAAAAGTCCTGCCTTGGTCTTTCCTATGACCAGCTCCCATCCTGAAGCTACCTGCAGGGAAAATGAAAAGCAGATGGTCAGGATCCCTCGGATGTTCAGAATCTTGCTGAGCATTTGATATAAATATGTAACTGTGCATGTGTGCCCAGGTCTTTCTTGGTTGTTTGATATGTGCGCCCAGGTGTCTTGGGCTATGGGACTTAAGTATAAAGGACGAGCAGCTCTGATCCACAGTGCCTTCAGGTCGCTGCAGGAGGTCACTAGAGCGGCTGCTGCGAGCTACCTGAGCTTGTATCTGAATAAAGCTTGTTAATTTTTTACCTATGGCTCCCAGGATCTTTTCCTATTACCTAGCTCATGGACCTGCAGGTGAGGGGTTTGTGACTCAGTCTGTACAATGGGTTTGTAGGGTCTGTGAACCCCTAGCCCTAGCAATACACTACCTAGGAGATGCCAGCTATTAATCAACTCATTAGCAAACAATAAGACTTTAGAGGTTTGTCAAGAAAATGGAGACAGACTGGTCAGGCTCCCTTACCTTATCCAGCTAAGCGTGACTCCCTTACCTCCCTGGTCAGGCTCCCTTACCTTATCCAGCTAAGCGTGACTCAGCCTGTCTGATGTAAATACGTTAACTGCACATGTGCACCAAGGTGTTCCGTGGCTATCTGACTCTAGTTTAAAAGACAAGGGCTCTGATCCTCTGGGGGCTGAGCTTGTGTCTGAACAAAGCATGTCAACCTTGCTAACAGCTCCCAGGATCTTTTACCTAGTTCGTGACCTGCATATGAGGGTTCTGTGACACAGCCTGACGAAGTTTTAAGGATTTTAGGAATTGTATCCCAGGAGATAGGAGGAAGTTATGACATCTTCCATGTCATAACTCCTCATTAGAAATAACTTCTAAGAGTGAAATCAAGACAACAACAAAGCACTTGCTGCCATTGCTACTACTAATAACATGGCATGAAATACACAGCCCACTTCGTTCAGAAGTTTAAATCTAGCAAGAAATTCTCTCTGCCTTCATTTGAGTCAATGATACAATCGGATTGGGCATTTCTCAAGATTTTTCACTGCTTTGGGAGATATTGGAAGTAGCAGTAAGATAAGAAGTCCTTTCCCCTTTAAAAAATAAATGAGGACAACAAATACCCAGTACTCATTCATTCATTCAATAAATATGTAATGATTCCTGTTAGATGGAAGGCAAGTAACTAGGTGCTGGGTTCATGACTGTGAAAAAGCAAAGTGTCTGCCTTCACTTACCTCCTTCATAAGATGTATCATCTGCTGTGGGAGACAAATAATAAACAAGTGAACACAACATTAATAGAGGCTACAAATCCAAAATTCTGTAAAGGAACCAAAATATGTGCTTTAGTAGCAAATACCAAGGGCCTGAAGGAATGGAAAGAGTTGTTTTAATTTGTGGTCAAGACTCTCACAGAAAGTAATTGAGGTTGAGACCCAACAGAGAACTCGCAAGATTTGCCAACAGCAGGTAAAGAGCATGCTAAATCCACAATGAGAATGTGCAGAAGCCCAAAGCTTGGAAAGACCTTGCTGTATTCTGTGAAGAGGGCAATAGGTGGAAGCTAGAGATACAACAGTGGGCAGATCATAGAAGGTCATAGTAAGAAGTCCAGATTTTAAGTTTTTAAAAATGTTCTTGAAATGGTATAATTGGAATGAACAGCAGGAAGATTTTTAACCCTATTATTTGTTTTTTAAATTTTGGTCCTGTCTGGACGTGACTGTAAAATAAGACTAGAGATTCAATGGGAGACAGGTGACTGGACCACTGCAGAAGTGCAGGGCAGGTGAGAACGGTATGAACCAGAATGGTAAATTGGCAATAGAGAGAACCAGATGACATCCGAAGTGGAATCAATACAAAACATAGTTTTGGACTGTTTTGGGGGAATAAACACATCCCCAAAGTAGCTGCTCAATTGATCAACTTGGAGGACAGTGGTGACATTCACGTGGAGGGGGAAAATTAGAGAAGAGCACAAGCCAATGTGAATTAGTGTCACCTTACTAGTGTTTATTCATTGTTTTTAATATACGTTTAAAATGATAGGTCGTTTCAGGTGGAATTTGAGTTCTGGTAGTCTTGCAGATAATTAAAGAATCTAAACCATTTCATTTGTTAAGCATCCACTGTGTTTAGAGCAAACACCTGCAGTTTTCATCTCTTCTCATTTTCTCTCCAATTTCTCAACAGTGTTTCAAATACTAACACAAAAGTGAAGTTGTGATAATTACCAACTTCAGTCTTAATAATTTACAACTGATTGTAAAAATTATTAACTGTGTTTCTAGTTCTCTCTGTGATTTTTATCTTATTTAGATGCATCTGAAATGTGTAAGAACAAATATCTTTTTTTTTTTCTTTTTGTCTTTTTGCGTGACTGGCAACGGATCGCAACCCTCAGTGTCGCGCTCGTACCGGCCACTGATGTACTTTGTCACAATAGTTTTGCCTGTTCTAGACTTTTCATATAAATGGAATCATACAAATGTAGCTTTTTCGTGTCTGACTTCTTTCATGCAGCATATCCATGCTTTGTATCAGTAGTTTGCTCTTTTTGTTGCTAAGTAGTATGATTTTTTTTTTCCTTTTTGTCTTTTTTCGTGACCGGCAACGGATCGCAACCCTCGGCATTGCGCCTGCACCTCGCTCAGCCAGTGAGCGAGGTGCTGTATGTGGGATCCGAACCCTCGGAGGGAGCGCCGCCACGCTCTCAAGCGGTGCACTGTAGCAGTGCGCCACCGGGCCGGCCCTAAGAACAAATATCTTTAGCAAATTTAATTGTAAAGGAAGTTTACCAAAAATGTGCTTTGTAGCACACTAGTTCTTAAAAGTGAATTCTTAATAAAGGTTCAGTGATCAAGTAGCTATTGTTTTTGATTATGTATAAGAAATCCATACATGTTTCTTGAATGGATTATAATGCAGACTAAAAATTTTGAGAATTAAGTAAAACAAACAAGCCTAATCAAGCAACTATACCACACCAAATAACTATAGATAACAACCTAAAATCCTGCTTAAATTTGCTTACTCAGATTAGTGCCATTCTGGATGCTTAAAATCACCTAGTCTCCATTCCTCTCAATAGAAGAACCCTAATGCCCTTTGAAAAATGTATGTTTTCACCTGTCATGTATGGGTTTGTTGGTACTATCAACAATGAGTTCACTTTTCTGATAAGTTTATCAAAGGACAGTGTCTGTTTCCTAAAAACAAAAACCTAACTCAATGCTTCCAGCCTTTTTCAAGTCCTGGCACTCATGGAAAAGAACACAATTTGTTTGGTATTCTGGGATATATAAATGAGCCCAGTCATCCAAGACTAAGGTTTTCCAAATCTCTTCACTTTGCCATAACTTGTGTGTGGGGGGGAGTCAGCACCCGCGCCTACCCCCCCCCAAAAAAAAAACTAGCTAAACCACGCTGGGCTCAAGGGAACGAGGCCGAAGATTACTCCCTGCCTCTTTCTCCCCATGCAGGAGGGAGTGGGAGGGAGCGCCCAGGAGATAGGTAATTGCAGCCACTGGCCCCTCTCCAGCTCGCAAAAGGAACACTCAGATGCAGTGGGGGTTCTGTCAAGCAGTTCCGTTTATTCAACTCAAAGCCTACATATTTATGCATAAATGGGCTAAATGGGTGGGGGATTCTGGCGGGGGTCTCCACCTAACAAGCCAATCACCCTATAAGTCATGCGTGCATGCATGGCTCTTGCCTATGCTTATAGTAAAGATCATGAAGTGTCCACGAGCCCGGAAGTATCTCTGCACCAATGATGCTAAGCCCCGTAAATGGGGTGAGGTTTTACCCGACACCATAGTCACTCCTCCTTTACATCCTCCAGGCGCCATCCTGAGCATGTGTGAAACAAAGAAGGGAACAAGCTGTCGTCATTAGGTGTAGCAACCATCTGTGCCAGGAAGGTAGCTGCTGCCCAACAATAACTCATGGCATAACTGTAAATGTGTGAGGAGCTCTGACCCAACTGATATATCCATAGTTTCTTAGACTTTCAACTGTAAATTTTTTAAAAAATCCTTCAAATACTTAAAAATATCACGTGGAACTAACATCCATTGGTAAGAATTGTGAGAATCACACTACGTATATGACATAATCATTTCTCTCAAAGAACATATGATCATTGATGTCCTCCTTGTGTTCTCTTGGATTTAAACACAACTGGCCCATTATATAAAATAGATTTATGCTAAATGGTGTACACAATACAGTTAAAATTTAAGATGACTAATATGATAGCCTACTTTGTTGAGAACGTAGAGAAAAATAAACAGTGTTTTATGGTTCGTGTTCTCACATTGATTTTTCTGATGGCATGTCTTTTAAAATCATTGCTTTTAATGTGTTTAGGATATTTTCTTCTTCGTTTCTATTTTTTGAAAACCACTTTGCCATCTATAAAATTGCCCCTTTGATTTTTTTTTTAATAGAGATTTTAGATGAAAAGTAAACTGCTGGGTTGAATATTCCTTGGCAAATACATCCCTCCCCCCATTTCATTAATCAGGAGCAGTTGGTGCATTGATGAGCTCTTCATCAAATATTTACCAAGAGTCTATTTGATTTCAAAATAGCATAGAATTTGTTTGGGATTCTGGCTGTCATGTTTATTATGCGTGTGTGCTGTCTCAACAGTGCAGGAAGCTTCACTAGGATGCGGTGGTAACTGATGACAAGTGAACAACTCCTCAGTATCTGACACATTTATGAAGTCATTTGCTTATCACAACCACAGTAAGAGACAGATACTAGCAGTAACCCCATTCTACAGATGAGGACACTAAGGCAAGACAGGTACACATCCTTGTCCAGGGTCATGCAACTGAAAGTGAAGGGGAACCAGAATTTGAACTTGGACGTATTAGCTCCTGAGTCTTCTCTCTGATCAGCTCACTGAGCTGCTTTTCTCCAGGGGCTCACAGGAACTTGTGCCCTGTGGAAAGTGACTGCAGTATCTAAAGGGATTCGTATGTTTTGAAAGCTGTTTCTATACTCTTTCCTTTCCTGTATCCATTTCCTGTAATAAAAATCAGCATATGGTAAAGGAGGGAGAACTAGAGAGGGAGCCTGGAAATCTGGATTTTAGTCTTGGTTCTGTTCTATGACCTGGGTTAGGTTAAATGAAATTACTTGGCCTTAGTTTCCTCTTTAGACAGTTGAGATAGATCATCATATTCCAAAGGATTTTTTTGTGAAATACTATTCTCAAAGATGCTCCTCAGAAAGGGGTTCTATGATGACATAAAGGTGCAAAATGCTACACAGTATACTGTGCCCTTAGAGATTCACAATGCATGCAGCATTTTAAAGGCTCTGAGAAGTACAGTAAAAAACAAAACATAAGAAATTAGCTTTGTTCAACTCAGGTTTTCTTCAAACCTATTTAACAATATATCATCTTTTTGCCCAATATCCCTTAGTAATTCTGAGATAAAGGATCACTGAAGGTCCCTTTCAGAGGTGAATGTTTGTGATAATTTTTTTTCCAAGTACTCAACAGAGTCACAGTATACGTTAGAAAGGACTCTTCTAGTTGCCAGAAATGTGAATCCAGTCCAACCAGCTTACATAGATAAGAAAGTTCAGTAGAAGATTATATGAGTTTTATATGAAAACGAAGGGGAAAGATGCAACAGAATGTCAGGAATTAAGTAAACCCAGGAAGTAAAATGAGATGGAGATTCTATTTTCATCTTATTCCTCTGCTTTCTTCTGCATGTCTAGGCCTGGCATTATCTTTTTTCTTAGCCCACGATTGAAAGCATGGCTATAACAAATTCCAAGTTTACATGTTCTTGTTCAGTCTTCTGGAGATACACTCAATGAAATTTTTCTTGGCTCCAATGTAACATTTTTATTTTGTGGAAAGAACTAATTTGAGTCAGGGATCCATCCCTGGGCAAATTGCCTATGATCAGAGAGATAAGGTCATCTTTTAAAAACATGACTGCTCCTATTGTAACAGGTAAATGGAATAAGAAAAAGCAAGGCAATTCCCAGAAATGGAGAGTGAGCTGGGCATAGAACTCAATAGCTAAAAGTTTTTGGTCAATACTGGATTTTATTTTGGTCATTGGGAGGGACTGCTAAGCCAATTCTGATGCAAATTCAAATTTAGGTATTAGGATTTGTACATGTAGCATGATGTTTAAATATGTAGTATTGAAAGAATTAACTGTTAACAAGAGAAATGATGACTGGTCAATCTCAAAGTGTTATACAGCTTCCCTGATTGATCCAAAACAACACTGAATGTAGAAGGTAATAAAATATTTTGCAAGTACTTAACTCTAAAGATAATTCATTCTCTCCTCTGTCTTTATTTAAGTCTTTGGAACCATGACTATAAAAACCTAACTATTTTTCTCGCAACAGGCAAAAACAAATGAGTGTTTTATGAGTCTGTTAGAGACCAGTCAACTACTGTCACACCATTCTGCGTTATTGTTGACTTATCAGCAACTTGGTTATCACAGAGGAAAATGAAATTCAACCTAACTTCTTCCTAACAGCAAGAATTCAATATTTTAAGCCAGTACATGTACTGACGTGAATTTTGTATCAGGAATATATTATTTCTAGATCCATATTAATTATACTTTCTCTAGGAAGGGAAAAAGGTTTTCTAAAACCCAAATTGATACTATTAATTTGATTAGGTTCACTTAATTATTTTCATTTAATAGCTAAATTTGTCACATTGCTAAAATAGCTAAATTTGTCACATTACATACAGATCATGCTTCTGGCAAAGAAAATCTGAGCCATTCTAGAATGTTTAAAGATGTTCTTTATCTCTCAGCTTTTCTGCAAACTTGACAATTTTGTGTAACCCCAGTATTCTGTGAACATATGGGATTTTCTAGAGGGCAAATACTATCAAGTGCATGTGTCAGATTATCAGGGATTATTTATTTTCTACCTTCTATACCTCTTCTTAACGCACCTTAAACATCTATCCCCCTCCACTCGTGCTTTACCCCACCTTACATGCCTCAAATTAGCATGGGCGATTTAAGTCTCTAGATTAGCTGATTTAGGACCAAGTAATCGTGATTAACAATCTGGATCTCGGGCTGACCCCGTGGTTCACTCGGGAGAGTGTGGCGCTGGGAGCGCCAAGGCCACGGGTTCGGATCCCATATAGGGATGGCCGGTGCGCTCACTGGCTGAGCGCGGTGTGGACTACACCAAACCAAGGGTTACGATCCCCTTACAGGTCAAAAAGAGAAAAAAGAAACAACAAAGAAAAACAATCTGGATCTGATTGGAATCTCAGTGAGAGGAGATGGACTTCAGCTTTGCTCCTGAAATGAAACCTCCATTTTGAATTGCAGTTTTCAAAATCACCGTAGTAATAATAGTATTAATGAGTTCTTCCTATTTGCTAGCTTAATGTGTGCTTGTGCATGTATTGTCTATGTATACTTTTTTAAAAATTTAATTCTCACAATTACTCTGTTAGGTAAATATTCTTATTCCTGCTTCAAAAACCAGGAACCTTAGTTATCATGAAGTTAAATAACTGGGCGAGTTAACATGGATGTAAGAGACAGACAAAGGACTTGAATTTAAATCTGACACCAAGTTTCATATCAGGGAATTGAAAATTAAACACTTAAATTAAACACCTTCAAATAAATGTTCTTCTTTCTTTTTTCTAATTTTTACTATGCATTTTGCCTTTCCTCCTGGCTGTTCTGTGCTTTGTCTCTGACCTAATAGGTTTCATAGAATCTAACCCTGTGAGACCTGTTCTACTTTGCATTTGCTAGCTAACCTTGTTCAAAGGTGTGGGCTACAGCCCTGTCCCAGATCCCCATCACAGTTCCTGCAGTCAACTACCTATGTATGTACTTTCACGGCGCAAGGTCCAGACCCCTGAAATTGATTACAAGCTCATTTCTAATCAATTACTCAATTTACTGGTGGAGACATTCTAATTTACTTCTCGGATATCCATGAGGGTAAATATCTATTTTCGTTGTTATCAGATTTCCCAGATACTTCCTCTTAGCATCACTCTTCTTGATTCTGCCCCCTAGGAGGAAAGCGAACTTTAAATTTATCATCTAAATTTGGAGATGAGAGTAAAATTGTGTACTATGAACTAATAACTATGCTGGGACTACAGACATATATTGGATCCGTCCTCAGGAAAACAGGCTGCACGGTTACTGCACTTTTGCACACCCTAACCCCAGAGAGTAGCGCTAAGTATAGATCCTATCTGATATTTTACAGCACTAATTATAACTGCACTTATTGACCTATATAAGTTGTATAAAGCATTATGCTAAGTTCTTTCTAGTGAATGATTTATCCTCACATAAAGTATTAAAGAGTGCTGTAATTGTGCCCAATTTTTATATGTGAAAAAGTAATGCTTATTTCTTTGGTGGGAACCTGTATTCTTATAGTTCATGTGTCAAGGATTTTGACAAAAAACTGAGAATATTTTAGGTGTTAATTATCCTTTCAAGACATACTCTACCCATCTAGTGAGACAGATGGGACAGGTCTCTCTCATAAGACAATTTTACAAGGTGCTTGAATATCTAGTTGGTGGTCAAGAGCCCCCAAAGAATGTGGTAAAACTCATGTGATAGACATTGCCTCAAGGGAAGAATATTCAATAGCGTTTTTTGTTTTCTTTTTAATTTATCAAGAATAGAAAGGAACAGAGCAGACTATACATCAGATCCAGGGAAGATCATGCTGGTTTCACCCCAGGTGAATGTCACAAGAGCTACTTGGAACTTAGGGAAAGAGAACAGTTATTGCTAAAGAAGACACTGCCTATTGACCACAGTGAAAGCTGAGAGACAGGCAGCAGAGACTGTAAACCTGCCTCAGTTCAGGAGCCCAGAAATATTCCCCAGAGCAAGAGAATGTTCCTCAGTGTGCTAAATCAGACCTGTGCTGCTCACCCCTATGCCTGTGTTCCAGAGCTCCTTCAACGAAAGCTGCCACGTTGCTGACGAGTCTCATTTACACAAAACCTTCCTTTTCCACTACTCATAAATTTACACCTACCAGCATCTGCAGTACACATTTTTACTCTGTATACTAGTGAAGCAGTTTGGTCACTTTCTCGAGGTTAATTGGAAGCCATGATGCAGAATCAACTTCAGAAACTGTAGTCTGAGGCTTAAGTAAAAGTTGAATTTTTGTCTGATTCCATAAATAGTTTTTGAACAGCTCTTGTGTTTACATCAGTACACCAGACCCTGTAATGAACAGAAAAATACTTTATTATGAATCTTGTCCTCAGAAAACTTACAATTTATAAGAGGGTATAAGCTAAGCACACCATGAATACATGAATGATGGAATACAATCGAAGCTGCAAGAAAAAGACATGTCCTAAAGGATAGGAAGAGAGCACATTCATTATTTTGATGAAAAAAGGAAACCAGGGTTGCATTTGAATCAGGACTTGAAGGATGGGTTTTATTTCAACAAAGAAGATTAGAGTAGTGTAACCATTGTAGACAATGACAGTAATATGGAAAAATGGCAAAGGAAATGTCACAGATCAGCCAAAAGTCAAGTTTTGGCTTGAGTGCATACAGGGTGTTAAGGCTGATTTGCTTTAGGGTCTTGTCTTTGCCTACCTCCTGTCAGGAATTCTCTGGCTCTAGACCTTCCCATGGTTGACTTCCTCTTATCATTCAGATCTTAGCTTAAATGTCTACTCCTGAGGATCTCCCTGGTTACCTATCAAAAATACATCCTTCTCTCCTCATTTATCTTCTGTCACATCATCCTACCTTATTTGTTTATTATTGTTAACCCACTTGTCATGACCTCCCTTGTGTATAATGTAAGTGGAATGAAAATACAAGCCTTGTGTGTATTTCACTATTAGAACCAGAGAAAATGTATATGCCTTCAGTACCTATTTATTGAATGAATGAAATGAATGAGAAAACAGCGTGAGGCTGTAACACAGAAAGCTAGCAATGCCAAGCAGATGTGATCACCAAAATAGTGCCCATGGTGTGGGGTGGGTAGGGGTCTTTGTGGGGGAATGGAGTTTTATTTCTGGACACCTGGCAGCTATGAAGAGGTTGGATTAAAGACTGGAAAGATCAGAGGGAAAGAAAAGCTACTTTCTATCGTGGAAGCTGCCGCAATAGCTGTGGCAAAAGAGGGCCAGCTCTGGAGGGAATGTCATGACAGCAGAATGGGGAAGGAGACATGGGGGATCTGGGATGGCAAGATGTGGTAGCTGATTCAACATGCACAGCAAGGAAGAACTGAAGAGGACACGCAATTCTTTAGAGTGAATACATGAGAAAACAGTGACTTCATGGCTGTTGTGAGTTTACAGTGCTGGCAAGACATTCACAAGGTGACACCTATCTGGAAAATCAACTGCGAAGTCTGGGAAAGAAATAGAACTGCAGACCCTTCCATATCAGACAATTGATTTATGGAGATGTGTGCAGGCTTCCCACTCATAGCCGCCTTCCCAGTATGACAGCCTCTCAAGAGTAGCCAGGGATTCAGCGAAACTCGTGAATTTACTGCAATCATTACTGTCTTCCCTATGTCATTTTTTTCTCAACTGATAGAAGCATTTAAATTACTTAAGCTGAAAACGTATAATCTGATATCACCCTGATTAGAGAAGTTAAGTCACTTGCTGAAGGTTACACAGATAATATGTAGATATGACTACTGGTGTGTTGGACCTCAAATCTCCAAGCCCTTAGTTCAAGCCCTTAGTATGTTAAAGCAAAAGCAAAAGAAAGAAAGAAAGAGCAAGAGAGAGAGAGAAAGGAAGAGAGAAAGATAATGTTTAAAGAAGGAATGGAGGGTAAGTGTTTCAAATGCTGCAAGTGATCAGTGAAAATAATGGGAAATATCACTACATTCAGTAATTAAAATGTCATTATTAATTCTTCAGAGAATGATTTGTTTTAAGTAAGATAATAGTAGAAATAAAATTGAATTTTATAAAAAGAAAATTATTATTGATAAAGAGAGATTTTAGGAAGGAAAGCTAAAAACAGTAATAGTGAACCAAGAATTCATTTTAAATTCTCAGTTGATTTTTTATTTTATATAACATTCATAGATACAATATGCACATAAATACAAATTAATGAAGCTGTAATTCATGAAAATCTTTCATAGGACTTTGTTCTGATCTTAATGAAGAGAGAGACAGAGAAATTATCATGGACGAGCTAATTTAATGCATGCTAAAGGGTCATTGCTCTATGTACAACAAAATTTAAAAAGAATAAGACTTTTTTAAAAACATAAGTTAATTCCGTGCAGAGTCCACCATTTATCTTCATTTCTGAGGTCAGAAGTTGAATTCAATTGTGATATAAATTGGCAATAGAACGACCTTTAAAGTGAGCGGCTGTAGTCTTTGACATGTTTTTGTATGTTTCGTAGACTAAATGTTAATGTTTTAAGTAATAAGACCTTGTCTTTTTTGTTAGATTTCTGTCATGATAGCTATTTCTCCAGAAAAAAAAAAAAAAGATACTGTTTTATTTTGGATATGGATAACTTTTCAAAAGTAATGTCTGTGTTTGACCTTAGTTTATATTTTTATGGCACATGGAGTAAGCTTAAATGCTATTGGATGTATATTTACATAAAATTAAATCTTATTTCTTTGGGGGGATGTAAGAAATTCACTGGATCTTAAATTTGCAAAAGATGCTAGTTTCCCAAGACAACAATAATGACAGGTAAATTGGGTTTTCTACTCTGATACTCCCCAAAGGCTCCTGCTATAATATGCAGAGTGGAATGGCGGCCTTGGAGAATTTGCTGGCTAACGTGCTTTTTTCTATGGTTAGCCACTTGTATGAAACTTTGCCATGAATTATGGAATATAGAATTTTTTTTTAATTTCAAATTTTAACTTTATATTTGAATTTTTATTAATATATAAATGAATATATATAAAAAGAGTACAGCTTATCCAAGAATTAGAATCGTTGAAAAAGACAATTTGAAACATAGACATTTACTTAGAATATCTCCTAAAAAAATCATTTTTGTGATAACAAATGAGTTATTATTTAACTTGTATGGAACCCTGGAGAGCTAATGTAAATATTTTCACAACTATCCTGGCCTCAATGGAATAAGGTATATATAAAAAAAATTATTTATTTCTGTTATTGAATGGCAGGTCTAGAGAGAAACAACACAACTGATTTTAAATAAATATAGGCTTATATTACATTCTAATCAATTGTACCAATCAGTAGCAAATTGAACTTTACCTTTTATTCAGTTGTGGCTCATTGCTAAATTCTTGAAAGAAATTAGTTGCTTGAATAAGCATGGGGTGTGGGTAATTGAAAGTATTATAAAATGATCAGTTTTTCTTTTCTGCTTTTTCTTTACACAGAGATTTTGTTGAGCTTTGAGAACACAGTCACATTCAGTTCCTATTTAATGACAAGCTACTTAGCACAATGCTGCACGATCAGCTTCAAAATGAAAGGTGCTTCTTTTATTTTAAATTTCCATTTAATAAAAGGAAATTACATTCATGATAATGGTATCATAATAGGATTCTCACCTCAGCGTAGCTTTTAAGAATTATTGTCTGATATATTTTTCCAAGCATTTCACTCTTTTGTGCTGTTCCACTCTCCCTTTTTCGCACTGTATATTTACTTGTGTTAATAGTCTGCAGTTTCTCTACAGGAAGTAAACAGCTCTCTCATTACACCAGTTAGCCAGATCCACAAACAGTATGTTTTATTATCCAGTGGACTTATGCTAGAAAGTCATTTTACCAACATGCATAAAATTTGGTCCCTGACTTATGTTCTACAAAATGTTTTCATTTCAAAACTTCAGGTAATGTCAGATTTTCTCATGATATTTCTATTGCCTCAGTTGAGTCCTAATCTCACCATTATCTTCTATAAGTACCGATCTTATTTGTAGTAGTCAATTCAGCCATTGTGATCTCAATTGGTACACAGAGTCAACATACTTCAATCCATCTCTTCGACCTCTTCTGTATTTTAGGCAGGATGTTGGTGAGTATGAATTTCAGAACAATTGCATTTTTTTAAAAGTTTTTGCATGCTAAATAAACAAATTGCTTTTATACTTGTAACGTATTTTCCAACCTTTCTGTCTGTGATTTTGATACCTTGACTCTGCTTAAACTACTTTCTTCTTAAAAACTCTGCTATGTAGTGTGATGGTTATACATTTCCCTTCCAGGAACACTATTGAAGTTTATGTTTGGTGTGGCTTAGCTAAAATTAATTTTGAAAGACTCATCACATAAATGTCATTTCCTAAATACTCTGGTCTTTATCACAGACATTGGAAAAGACAGGTAATCAAGCCAAAGAGAATTGTCACTTGAATAAACACATGAGCTTTGATCTAAAACATTTCTTTGTTGTAGCCACATTTGTGGTTTTGTTCAGCATATAAAAATAACTTGTTAATGTGGGCTTAGAATATACATCACATTTGAAACTTTGAAAGTACTTATCAGTCTTTAATCGGCTTCCTCTAATATCCATGTAATAGCCAACGAAGCTGAATGCAATCACTTTGACATTTCCTCTCTCCTTTTGCAGATCAAGTGATGGCATGAAAGTAGGATTTTAATTCTGAATATCAGATCTACAAGCTTTAATGGAATTCTGGAGTACTTGAAGAATGCTGACCATTTATTTGGCTTTAGAAGATTGCTAGATAGGCTAATTCGAAAAATAAATAAATAAATAAATAAATAAGGCAAATGGTCTTCCCTGGTATTTCCAGGGGCTGAAACCCACTCTTAGTCTCTCCTTTGTGTAAAGGACCTGACATCAGGAGATTATTGTTAAAGTATGATCTGCTGTGAGTCAAAAGATAAATAAGAAATGAGGAATAAAAGCACAAATTTTTGTAAGAAGAAGGGAGTGGCAAAAAGCCTGAAACATGAGTTATTATACAAAGAAACAATACAATGGAGTAATTGAGAGTGAAAGTACAACACGAAGAGTCTGGACATCAGGTCTGGGGTGAAGATGGGATGAAGTTCCACAGAAAAGGATAAAGATCCTTTCAAAGGATAAAAGGAAATTTTAGGAATACCCAACCTAAACTTCATGTATGTCAGTAAGTTACCCCAAATTCATGATCCCAAAATTATAATTCTTCCCAATCCTGACAACACAATTTAATTCTCTCAAAATGTGATCTGTATAAGTAGGGGAAAACCAACTTAGAACATCAATTTTGAGATTAATATGTTTTCTTAACATAAACCTAGATTTTGACAATGTGTGGTTTATCATTTCATCATTATACCAATATTTCTTTTTTCTGGGATATAGCACTTTAAATATTTCAGTTCATGTAATCATTTAAAAATAAACATCAGAGCAAAGATTAAAATAATCTGTGTGGAGGTAATAGCATAAAGACTTAGTCTCTGAAATATTCCAATTAAACTTAGGACTCCTCAAAAAAATCACTGTTTTTTTTACCTAGGTGAAAGAATCTAGAAAATACACAGATACAGATTCCCTCAATAGAAGGATATCCCTAGCAAGAAAAATAAACAAACTATATTTCTCAAAATATTCTCTAAAATGAAATGTTTGCAAGATTTTCCAGATTCATAGAGAGTTACCAATTTATAGGACAGAGGAACATTTTAAAGAACACAGCACAGATACAATCAGAAAAAATCCAGACTGAAATTACAGGAAAAAAGACTCAAGGTAAGTCTTTAACAAATAAATTGCAGGTGGTGGTGGTGGGCGAGGGGGTTTGAGACAGGGAGAGGGAGAGACAGAGATATATATAAAGATTGAGAGAGAGAGATACCTATAAATTAAAGAGACACAAGACTGATTACAATGTCTGGATGTTAGTTTGACTCTGATTCAAAGGGATAAATTAAATAGTGTGTACGTGTGAACTGAATGTTAAAAAAAATATAAAAATTTTAGAAATTTGAAAATCGAATATTTATTAAGAAATCATTCTTATCTTTTTTTCAGTTTGACAGTTGTATTGTGTTTTAGTTTTTAAAAAGTTTTTATCTTTTTAGAAATATGCAATAAAATATCTACTGATGAAATGATATAATACCTGGGAGTAGGGAAAGCGAGTGGGATTATCAAACAAACCATATCTGCCATGAGTTGTAATTGTTAAGGATGGGTGACAGGTACCTGGGGGCTCATTATACTATTTTGCTTACCTTTATGTGCATTTGTAATTCCTCACAATAGAAAGTCAAATGTAGATCCCAATTGTAGAGTGTAGAGTGTATAAAAATCCTTTTATTTACACTTATGATTTTGGTTACCAAGTTGATCATAGACAGAGATTAGTAAAAGATCTCAGATTCTGATAAAGCATTCATAGAACTACCTTTGCATTATCTTTTCAGAACAATTCCTGGGTGATATTCATAGAACTTTGGATAAATATTCTTTTCAGAGTTTCGCATTTATAATTTTCAATTAAGTGAGACATTCCTCAATTGATAAGTTAAATATAATGCTTGATGGACCATTGCAACTTGAGGAAACATAAGGAGAATTAGCTTGGGACTGTGCAGAATGCCTGACCCCAGAGGCTTGGATACTAGAACCAGATTGGCTCTAGAGTAAAGAGAAATGATGTTACATACAAGTAACAGCAGTGGTATTTAATATAAGTAACATCAGACACAACAATCTCAGCACCGATTCCAGAACAGTGTTTGTTATATATGTAGAAAATCATTTCTCAGACCTCCTTATTAGAGTTAAATAACCCTAACATTTGTATTCTAGCTAAATTGTACTGTTTCACTGTTTATTTGTTTAATGCTTCTGTGGAGTTGCCTTATATTAATGTGTTTTAATATGTGAACAATGCACAATAGTAAGGTTCTGACCAAAGCCAAGGGCAATATAATGAGTGTATTACTGAGTTTTATTAGACTAGATATATGTAAAGTTAAATTACTTTTTATATAAATGACCAAACAAAATTTTTCTCCTGTAAACAGCCTTTCCTCCCTACAAGTACAGAGCATCATCATTCACCTAAAAAAATGCCTTAAAGTCCCCTCTGACTAATGCTCAGAACCTTGGTTTTGATACTTTTTCATACTACCTATATTCCCTTACTACGTGGATGCAAGAATATTTGATTACAGAGTGGAGAAGAGGAAGATATAAAAAAGAAACAAATGAAACTTCTAAAGTTAAAAAATACAATATCTGCAGTAAAAAATTCACCAAATGGATTTTACAAAATATTAGACCCCGCCAAAAGAAAAGGTTGGTTAATTTAGGGATATAAAAATAGAAACTATTCAAACTGATGCATGGAGAGAGAAAAAGATAACAAACATGTACAAAAGCTCAACGAAGTGTGGGAAAATATCAAGAAGTTTCACATTACATGTAATTAAGTCCTCAAAGGAGAGGAAAGAGTGGGAGCAGGGGTAGAAAGAAATATTTTAAAAGGGTTACTGGTCAAGATGGCAGAATAGATGGTCCCAGCATCACTCTCTCCCACAAATCAACCAATTTACAGCTATTAAAAAGCAGCGACTGCCAAGCTGGGGCCACTAGAGCTCAGGGGAAGAGGAGAAGAGACCTACGGAGTGCATGAAGGCAGGAGAAGCCACAATGAGAGAAAGAAAAAACTGCTCTGACTGTTTTGAGCTTGGCTGCTTCCAGGCTGGAGCTGCTGAGTGCGTGGAGCAGAAGCTGGCAAAAGCTGCAGCTGTTCCCTTCAGAAGAAGTTGCTTGGAGGAGGCAAGGGAGAAGAGGGCCTTGGTAGCTCCCAGGCCAATGAGTCCACTAATAGGGTTCCCGTGGGCCCACTTAGGAGCAAGGAACCACAGACAACTGAAAAGGAGTGACACATTGCACGGGATCAGTGCATGGCTTGTCCCATGGGTAGTGTTAAAAGACTAACAGCTCTGATCCACAGTGCTTCTCAGAACTCTCAGAGAAGCCACTAGGAGACTTGCTCCTAGATCTGAATAAAAACCATTCATTTTTCTATATCTAGGGCTCCCAGAACCTTTATTTATTTATTTTTTTTACCTAGCTCACAGACCTGTATGTGGAGGGTTTGGAACCCAATCTGTGCAACAGACTCGAGGGGTGTGCAAGCCCTAGCTTTACAGTCTCACATCACCACAGAGCACCTGTAACACCTAAAAGGAGCAGAAGTCCCTGAGCTCCCAGGCCAGGGAGGGGGCAGGCCTCCCAACACCTGCAACCAGCCCAGCAACAACCACCAATCCACCACTGGAAGCCCCCTTGTCTCCTGAACTGAGGTGGTGGGGGCTGAGGGCTTTAGCCACACCCTCCTAACGTTTGCACCCAGCCCAGCAATGACCAAACTACCTCTGGAAGCCCCCTGGTCTCCCGTACAGGAATGAGGCAGGTGCCACAGACCTCAATCATGCTCCTGCTCCTTTGTCTTTCTCGCACCCTATTTCCTTCCCCCTTTCCCTGTCCTTCTCCCACCCAACTGCTATGCAACAACATCTTAGATGTAAAAAATATATACACTGACAACTAAAGTTATAAAAGTATTATAAGAAATAATACCAAAATTTTTTCCAAATTTGATAAAAACTATAAATCCAAATGTCCAAGGATATTAATAAACCCCAAGCGAATAAGCATGAACTACATATATGCAGACCATAAAAAATCTGGTATAAAAAGGTGATAAAAAATTATGAAAGCAACAAGAAAAATAGGACATGGTTTATATAGGAAGGAAAAAAAATCCTGCAGATTCTTGGTCAGAAATAATGAAATTCTGAATTCAATGAAACAGCATCTCTATCATGCTGAAAATCAAAACTGTTAAACTAGAATTCTTTATCAAGTAAACTATACTTCTAAAATTAAGAAAAGTATAAACTTTTTTTCAGGCATGTAAAAGCTAGGAGAATTTACCTCTGGTAGACCTGCACAATAGGAAAATTAATAATATTTCTTCAAGTAGAAAGGAAATGATATAGGATGGAGAGTTGGAAATACAGAAACATCATAGAATATGGAAAATATTTTAGTAAATACAAATATAATTTCTAAAAATACATTCTTTTAGCTTTAAAATTTCATTTGTAAGATAAGTGATTATTGAGAGCAAATATGATAACAATGTATTTTAAAGTTTCTGACATAAGTAAAGGTTAAATGTATAACAAAAATGCCGAAGCACAGGAGTGGAAAATGGAACTATGCTGTTTGTAGCACTCTTACTTTATATACAAAATAATATATTATTTGAAGGTAAACTACAATGATTTAAAAATACATGCATTAAACCCAAGAGCAACCACCAAAAAATAAAACAGTATAAACTAATAATAGAGATAAATATAATCATAAAATATTCTCAATTATTACCAAAAAAAGAGGGAAAAAGTGACAAAGAATCACTGGGAAAAAAATAGAAAATAAAATGAAGGTAGGTCAAAATGCAACATATATTATAATTAATAAAGTAGAAATTATCTACATAATCCAATTAAAAATTAGAAATTGTCAGACTGGATACAAAGCAAGACCAATTATAAGCTATCTAAAAAATCCAACTTTTTTTTGATTATACATGTTTATGCATACAGAGTTGACTATAGTATTTGTGTATAATACGTGATGATCAAATCAATATTATTAGCATGTTCATCATTACAAATCATAATTATTCTTTGTGTCCCTTACCCAGTTACTCCCTAACTTTGTACCCTCTACCCCTTTCCACCTCTAGTGACCATAGATCTGTTCTCTCCTCAAAGTCTGATGTGTATAAATATAATGAAAATAATAGTAAAAGAGTAAAAAGATTAAAAAGATATACGATGCAAACATTAATCGAATATAGCTATGCCAACTATAATAATAATATCAGATAAAGTAGACTTCACAAAAAGTAATATTACCAGTGTTAAGGGAGACATACTAAATTATAAGATAATCAATGCATCAAGAAGACCATTTATGTATGTATGCATCAAATTATTGATCTTCAATATAGAAAAAGGAAAAAGAAGCAGATAAATCAACAATTATATTTGAAGATTTTCATACTCTTTTCTTAGTAACTGATAACTAGTAGAGTGAAAATCGGTAAATATATAGATGTGAACAACGCTTCAGTTAGTTTGATGTAATTGACATTTATAAAATAGTCCACTAAACAATGGCAGAATACACATTTTTTTTCCAAGTAAATCAGCCAGCATTCCCTACTATCAATATTAAGAAAAGGATAGCCCTATTGTTCTAGTGAACAATAACCAAAAATACTTAAATAATAGTAGCAAATTAAAATTAGCAATATACAAAAAATGATACTACAAAAAAACATGAAAACAAAAAGTAGAAATTGTACCTCATTACATTTAAAAATTCCACTTCAAAAAACACCTTTAAGAAAACAAGCCGAATCACATTCTACTATTATCAAAACATTTTTTAGCTATTTCGGTGAAGTGATATCTACATCTTTTTTCAGAAATATCTGGTAAATCAGTAGCTTATATTCTTAAAATAGAATTGTCATTTTATTTTTGAGTCGTGGGATTCTTTCTGTATTCTACATACCAGTCATTTCTCAAATACATATATTGCTATGGTTTGAATGTCTCTTCCAAAACTCATGAAGAAATTTAATTGCCAATGTAATGGTATCGGAAGGCAGGGCCTTTAAGAGGTGATTAGGCCATGAGGGCTCTGCCCTCACAAATGGATTAATGCTATTATTGAGTTAGTTATGGTGGGAGTGGGTTCCTGATGAAAAGGAACAGTTTGGCCCACTTTCCTCTCTGTCTTGTTTGTTCGCTTGCCCTTTAGCCACAGAATAACATAGCAAAAAGACCTTCACCAGATCCCAACAACATGCTCTCCGATTTCCCAGCCTCCAGAACTGTGAGCAAAATAAACTTTATTGGTTATCCAGCATGTGGTATTCTGTTACAGCAGCAGAAAATGTACTAAGACATTGTGTGTGTGTGTGTGTGTGTGTGCACATACACATACACTTGTACTTGGGGATAAGGTAATATGGATTGGATTGTGTCCCCCAAGTTTTATGTATTGGAAGCTCGATCCTATTGTAATGGTTGAGGGTGGGAAATCCTATTATGGCAATTGAAAGGTGGAGCCTTGAAGAGGTGATTAGATTCTTAGGATCATGACCCAATGAACAGATTAATAATGGTAGTCATGGGCGTGGTCTGAGGGCTTTAAAAGGAGAGCATGTGAGAGTCCCTTTCTCTCTACTGTGCCATTTTCGCCCATGTGAGACCACTGCATTGCTGTAAAGCCACCACAAAGAAGACCCTCACCAGATGTATTCCCTGGACTTTGGACCTCCCAGCCTCTGAAACTGTAAGGAATAAATTTCATTTTCTTATAAATTACCCAGTTCCAGGTATTTTGTTATAAGCAATAGAAATGGGCTAAAACAGAAAACTGGCACCAGAGAAGTGAGATGTTTCTTATAAGAAATACTTGAAAATGTGAAAGCTGCTTTGGAACTTAGTGTTGAGGAGAGGCTGGAAGAATTTGAAGGAGCAGGATAGAAAAAGCCTAGTTGTTGGTGAAAGTTTAGCAAACAAGAAAATCAGGGAAAGTTTGGAATGATTTAGAGACTGGCTAAATGGAGGTGACCTGATGATTATGGAAATATGGACTGTAAAGACCATTCTAAGGAGGCTTCAGGTAAAAAAGAGAAGGAACTTATTGGAAACTGGGGCAAAGATCACCCTTGCTATGAACTGGCAAAGAACTTGGCTGCATTCTGTTCATGCCCAAAAGTTTAATGTAATGGGGAACCTCAACTTGCTGAACTAGGGTATTTGGTGTTATATGTATGTTTATATATATTATCATTTCTGTGACATGTTTATAAAACTTTTGCTGTGTGCAAGCCATGAAAATATTCTTCTATGTTTTCCTTTTCTCTAAATACCTTATGGTTTTAGACTTTATGCTTAGATAAATGATCTATCTTGAATTAATTTTTTTATATGGTAAAAGGAAGAAGTTAATTTTAATTTCTTTTATTATATTTCCATTTATTCCAATTCATTTGTTGATTTCTTTTTTTTAACTACTGAATTGCAGTGCTGTCTCTGTCAAAAATCAAATGACTATAGAAATATGAGCTTTCTGTTTGGGCTGGCCCCCCTGTTTTATTTATCTACTTGTCAATCACTATACTAGCATCAAACTGTCATGACTACTGTAGTCTTAAAGGGAGTACTGAAATAAGGGAGTAAAAATTCTTCAGTTTTGTGCTTCTACATCAAAATTGTTTTGGATACTGCTAGGGGTTGAATGTGTCTTCCAAAGTCCCTTGTATTAGAAACTTAATCCCCACTGCAACAGTGTTAAGAGGGTGGGAAATCCTATTACGGTAATTGAAACTTGGGGTCTTAAAGAGGTGATTAGATTGTCTGTTGATCCATTCAAGGAGTAATGGGTGTAGTCCTGATGATTTTAAGAACAGAGCAAGTAAGAAGCTTAGCTCTCTTGCTCAAGCCATTCACCATTTGACACTATTTCACAGTGGCCTTAACAGAGATGTGTTCCCTGGATTTCACAAGAATTCTCAACTATGAAACCACATGGGGTTCTTAAGAGTCCCATATGGATACCTCAACACCCCACGGATCAAGGTTCTACCAGAGTCTCAGAGTACTCGAAGGCAGATGTTTCTCAATGGAGTATTTGGTACTCGGCCTAGCCTTTAATTTCTACCAAAAAAAAAAAAAAAAAAAGTCTGCAGCATTTTCTTTGCAACTGAATTGAATTCATGGATGGATTTGAAAAGATTGCTATTTTAACAATGCTTGGTTGTCCACTTCATTAACATATATGTCTCTTTAATTTTTTCACCTACAAAATATACTGTAGTTTTCAGAATACAAGTATTGCACACATTTTGTCACTTATCCATAAATATTTTACCTTTTATCATGATAATGTAAATGGAATTGTTAATGTCATTCTTCAGTTGTTTGCTACCAGCTTATAAAAATAATTGCTAAAATCTTTTATTATTTTAGTACTTGTTTTATAAATTACTTTGAATATTCTAAGTAAACAACCATATTATTTAGAAGTAGAGAAAGTATTAGTACATTTTTTCTGGTCTTTTTACTATTTTTTTTTATATCTTTTATTGCCATGGCTAGTACCCCCAGTACAATGTTAATAAAACTGGTTAGAGTAAGGATCCTTGTCTTGTTTCTGACCTTAGGGACAAGCATTAAATATTTCATCATTAAGTATGAATTTATGTAGGATTTTTCAAAGACATTCTTTATCAAACTAAAGAATTTTTCTTTTATTCCTATTATGCTGATCCTTGTCTTGTTTCTGACCTTAGGGACAAGCATTAAATATTTCATCATTAAGTATGAATTTTTGTAGGATTTTTCAAAGACATTCTTTATCAAACTAAAGAATTTTTCTTTTATTCCTATTATGCTGTGGATTCTCATATTAATGGCTGTTGGATTTTCTCAACAGCTTTTTATGCAACTCCTGAAAGAATCTTGTGGGGTTTTTTTTACTTTATTCTATTTTATGGTAAAATATGTTGATTAGTGTCCAAATGACAATCCAGTATTAATGGCTGTTGGATTTTCTCAACAGCTTTTTATGCAACTCCTGAAAGAATCTTGTGGGTTTTTTTTTACTTTATTCTATTTTATGGTAAAATATGTTGATTAGTGTCCAAATGACAATCCAGCGTTCCTAGGATAAACCTTACTTTACCACCATGTTTTTTATAGATATAGATATACATATAGTGTTAATCCATTTGTGCTGCTACAACAAAATATCTAGGGACTGGGTCATTTATAAAGAACGGAAATTTATTCTCCCACATTTCTGGAGGCTGGGAAGAACACGACCAAGAACAGTATTTGGTCTGGTGAGGGACTTCTTCCTGTGTCCTCACATGGCAAAAGGCAGAAGGGCAAGCTAGCCAAATGCTGTTTGAAGCCTCTTTTATAAGGGCCTTATTCCCATAAAAGGTATAATATAATTATCCTTTTTTTTGGTAATGAATTTGTAGACTTTTGCTATCAGGGTAATAGTTGCCTCATAATTCTACTTGGATAATGCTCTTACTCTCCTGTTTTAAAATAAAGAAATATTGGTGTTATTTTTCTTCCTTAAAATATTTAAGAGTTTTAACAATACACCAATATGGGCCTGGAGTTTAATCTGAAAGGATTTTTGGTTAAAATTTCAAATTATTTAATAAATCTAGATTTTATTTAATACATATTAAGTAAATTTTAGTTAATTATATTTAATAAGTATATTTAATAAGTTTAGATTTTTTTCTAATTGTATTTTGCATTTTCTCTTATAGTTTGAGAAGGTTGTATTTTTCATAGAAATTCTATTATATCCAAGTTTTGAAAATTAGTAAAATAAAGTATGTTTAATATTTTTCTATTAACCTTTTAATTTCTGTAAAGTCTGAAATGGCTCATTGCTTTCTGAAGATCTGAGTTTCCATATGGCCTCAGTTCCCTTCAGTCTGACAAACGTCCTTTGATACTTTTATGTAGTGGAGTTCTGCTGGCCACAAATTCTTTCAGCCTTCAGTTGCCTAAAAGTCTTTATTTTACTTTCTTTTTAAAATGACATTTATTTTCATTCATCGTGTATAGAATTCTGTGTTTTAGAATTTTTATTGTTTTTCTTTTTTTTTTTTATCACTTTATAATTACTGGCCCACTGTCTTTTAGCTTCCTGGTGACAAGTCGGCACTTTTTAATGATAGTTTCTCCATATGTAATATTTGATAATATATAACACACACACATATATATTTAAGAATTTTTTTGTTTAACTTTGGTTTTGATAAGTTTGACTCTGGTGTGCCTGTGCATAAATTTCTTCATATTTATACTGTTTGGGGTTACTGAGATTCTTGAAACATAAATATATATTTTTTAACAATTTTAGAGTACAAATGGCCACCATATTTTTACATCTTTTGTCTGTTTCATTCTTGCTTTCATTCTCCCTCCATTTGAGAATCTAATTACATGTGCGTTGGAACTTTTGCTATTTCTGAGCCTCTGTCCATTTCTTTTTAAAAATATTTCACTCTTTCTTTTTCTCCAGATCACATAATCTATATTAAACTATCTTCATGTTTTCCAACAAATTTCTCTCTCATTTCCATTTTGATATTATCTTCATCCAGTAAATATTTAATTTCAGGTATTGTATTTTTAGTGCTAGAATTTTAATTTGGTTCTTTTTTAAACTTTCTATTTCTCTGCGGAGATTTTTTATGATCTTCATTGTGAGCATATTTCTCTTCATGTCATAAAGCATAGTAATAATGGTTGCTTTAACTTCTTTGTCTGCTAATTCCAACATCTGGGTCATCATGGGATTAACCCCTATTAATTTTTTGTTATCTTGAGAATGGTTACATATTCACAGTTTTTCATATGTCAAGTAATTTTTTATGGTGTACTAGACATTGTGAATGTTTTATTGTGGTGGATCTAGATTCTGTTACCTTCCATTAAAGTGTCTTGATATTTTTGTTTTAGGAGGCAATTAACTATATCGGACTGAAATTGCGAACTTTATTTCTGGTACAGGAGCTCATATCTCTGTTCACTTATTTCTCCTAGTGTATTCTGGCCTGACATTGCATGAAGCAAGAGTCATCTAGAGATCTGGAAAGATTTTCTAAAGAGAATTTGGAGCCCCTGTCTGGTTCTTTCCTTTCTGGGATTCCCCTCTTACTTTTCAGAGCCTGTAGTCATCTCAACTCTGTGCTTTCTATGCAGGCCTGAAAATCAGAAGAACTTTCTGGGTAGCCACTTGTGAAGAAAATGGAGTCAGTATGGTCAGGCCACCTTTCCTCATATCTGGCTGGGTGTGATTCAGAGCATCCATTGTAAACAAGTTATATAAGGGTTGTGTAACTGCGCATGTGTGCCCATGTGCTCCTTGACTTGTTGCCACTATTGTGTACTGTCGGTATAAAAGGCAGTGGCTCTGAATTGCTGGCTGGCAGAACTTGTGTTGGAATAAAACATGTCTATCCTGTTACGGGCCACAAGATCCTTTTATCAACTATCTGACTCAAGACCTGCACAGGACAGGGCAGAGAGGTCTGTGATCCAGCCTGACACCACTTAATGTAGACTTTTCTCATGCTAAAAGCCATCAAACAGCAAGCTCATCCTTTTTCTGTCTGGTATTCATCTTTCTAGTCCTCCCCTCTAGAACCTGCCTGGTTTTGTCAACTCTTCATAATCTTCATAGTTTTATCTTTTTAAGAATTTATTACTGATAATAATGAGAGATTTACTCTAGTGGGAGCTGACCCATCTATTCCAAATGCAGACCTCCAGATATTACAATTCTAACCACTATATACTAACCAAACTAACAATAATGACTGTTATGTACTGAATCCTTATGATGAGTCAGGTACTCTGAATGATGATTTGCCTATATTACCTAAATCAATCCTTGCAATTACATTATGAGGTAGTTATTCTTAGTTTCCACTTTTTATAGAGTAATAAGCCAAAGCATATAGCAAGTAAATGATTTGCTTATGATAACAAGTGAAAGAACTTTTTAAATTCATGTTTGTGTGATTTCAAAGCTCCCAGACTTCCAGGCACTGTATTGTACACTTTCATTTACCTGATTACTGGGAAAATGTTTTGAATTCTAGGTTCAGAAATTTTTTGAAAACATTTTGAGAAGATATCTTTTATTTAATATTGTGGAAAATTTCAAATATCAGGGAAAATATCAGCAATTTACAAAATTAACTTTTAATTGAAGGTGGCAGGCTCTCTCTGTACATCGTATAAGACTCTAACCATCTAATGCACTGAAATGAGCATAATATTTATAGATACCTAGAAAAACAATACATTCATTATAAAATTATAAAACTATATGATCTGTAAAAAGCAGTCTGTTTAATGACAAGATTCTATTTTGCAATTCCTGCCATTTATTAATTGTATGTGGCATTGAATAATGCATATAAGCCTCTATTATTTGAGGGAGATATAAGGATTGAATAAAATAGCATAAAAATAACCAAATGCTAAGAAAATATGTCTTAATAAATATACTTATCATAATCCATCATAGGTATAATTTTCCATCAAATTGCTTCCCTCCTTCAATTTATACCGGAAACAGATATCTTGAATAATCACCAACTGTCTTCTTCCTTGATACCACTTCTGGAGAGATTTTGATCCACTTGTCTTGTATCTGTCTCTGGAGACTAAGTGACAGACAGTAGCTTCCCAGAAAATTGCCAGGCAATGCAGCAGAGCATGGGGTAAGAAGAGGGTCAGAAAAGAGGAAAATGAAAGTTGACACTCAATCAATGCTTTGTGGGGAATACTGCCAAGATTAGAACTCACTGAGTATAAAACTGTCTTTAGAAATAAATAGAAGAGGACTGATAGAGTTTAGATGTGTTGTCCCCACAAAAACTCATGTGGAAATTTGATCCCCAATGTGGCAGTGTTGGAAACTGATAGAGTCATGGGGGGCAGATCCCTCATGAATGGATTAATGCTCTCCCTGAGGGTGGAGAGGTAGTGAGTGAGTTCTTGCTCTATTAGTTCCCGTGAGAGCTGGTTGTTTAAAAGACCCTGGCACCTTCTCTCTCTCTCTCTCTCTCTCTCTCTTGCTTCCTCCCACCATGTGATCTGCTTGTACCCACTGGCTGCTACCACTTTCCCCCATGAGTAGAAACAGCCTGAGTTCTGTGCCAGATGCAGCTGTCCCAGAATGGTAAGCCAGATAAACCTCTGTTCTTTAGAAATTACCCAGTCTAAGGCATTTCTGTTATAGCAACACAAAATGGACTAATACAAGAACTAAAAGCAACAGGAAAAAAAAAAGAGAGAGAGAGAGAAATAGGAAGCAAATGTGTGAATGTTTGCAAGGGAAAAAAATGTATGTTTACGGGAGGAGCTGCATTTAAATTATACTATTTTACTAAATAGTACATGATGTAAATAAAATATCTGCCTTCCATGTGTTTTCTTTTCGTACTTACATATCTATTTATAATTAACATATTTAAAAATTACAGTAAACCACTACTGTTCTCTTCATCTTTCTGCTAATAAAACTTTCTTCTTCTTAAAACTGCAACTATCCATTTCAGAAAATACTCCATAAGTTGAAAAATATGTGTCATTGGGTATAGTAGTCTTAGAGAAAACTAGTATAAAATGTATTTTCATTTAAGAAAAATGATTATTTTATTGTGATAAGAACACAACATAAGATGTTTACTTCTTTTTTAAAGGATCATTCATTTAAAAAGTATTTATCAAGTGTTTACTATGACCTAGCACTGTTGTAGTTATTGGGATATGTTGATAAGCTAATTGTATCTAATTGTCAAATAAAATTTGCTCCTATTGCCTTCTACTCATATTTTAGCATTCTAGAACATTTGACATTATCTAGTACAATGAGACTCTAATACAGCCTAGACATAAATATATTTTGAAAAAATATATTTCAAAAAATTTGAAGATAAAATTTCAAAAAATTTTCAAAAAATCTGAAGAATTATCTTATTGTTTATGTAACATCTGTGTATGAATGTATCTCAAAGTCATGAACTAGGCAAACATTCATATTTGTGGGGTATTTGTGTTATTCTAATAAATAAAGTATTGCTGACATATTATATCTTCTGAAATGTGAAAATATTCCTTGGGATGACCAATTTGATTAATATTGGACTACATGCAACTCTTGATTGGTTTTGTTTGTTTTGTGGAGGAAAAATATAAAGGAAGTCTTTTTTTTTTTTTTTTTTGTCTTTTTGTCTTTTTCCGTGTCCGGCAACGGATCGCAA
>NW_007726423.1:536250-536964 GCF_000696425.1 Galeopterus variegatus | reverse complement strand
GCGCACTATCCAGTGCGCCACTGGGCAGGCCGTAAAGGAAGTCTTAATGAATTACTTTAGTTCTTAGAAAACCACTAAACTCACATAAAATATATCTTGTGGGAGTTGCGAATAAATGGAATATGAAAAATACAGAGTCTCAAAGAACATAGATCCCATAATTTATACATATTATATTATAATAATTTATACATATTATATTATAATAATTTAAATAAGTACACAATTTATGCCTCATATAAATGTAAAAAAATATTTCAGAGAGATTTTTTGAATGGGATTGATAATTTGATAATGTAACTTTAACGTAAGTATTAGATTTAACCAAATGAAATTGCCATTTTGTTATATCATTTGTGAATGGCTTCTTTTACTTAGCATGTAAAGGTTTATACATGTTGCAGCATGTATCAGAACTTTATCCCTTTTTGTTGCAGAATAATATTTCACTGTATGTGCATACCACACTGCTTATGCATTCATCAGTTGATGGACATTTGGGTTGTGTACACTTTTTGGCAATTATAAAATACTGCTCTGAATATTTATGTAAATTTTTTTTTATGTAGACACATATTTTCAACTCTCAGGGACTGGAATTTATGGACCATATGGTAACCTCAATGTTTAACAATTTAAGGAACTGCTAAATTATTTTCCAAAGCAGGTGCAACTAGCTATTGTCTGTCTTCTTTATTATAGCTATATTAATGG
>NW_007726423.1:533831-536029 GCF_000696425.1 Galeopterus variegatus | reverse complement strand
ATTTTCCAAAGCAGGTGCAACTAGCTATTGTCTGTCTTCTTTATTATAGCTATATTAATGGATGTGAAGTGGTATCCCTTTATGGTTTTGATTTGCATTCTCCTAATGACTAATGATGTTGTGCACATGTTTAAATGTTTATTGGCCATTTATATATTCTCTTTGAAAAAATGTCACTTAGATGCTTTTTCCATTTTTATTTGGGTTAACTGTGATTTTATTACACAGTTGTAGGAGTTATTTACATATTCTGGATACCAGTCTCTTATCAGATATGATTTGAAAATATGTTCTCCCATTCTGTGGGTTGCTTTTAATTTTCTTGGTGGTGTTCTTAAAAGCACAAAAGTTTTAATTTTGATGATGTTCTATTGATCAATTTTTTTGGTCCCTTGTTCTTTTGATGCTATATCAAAGAAAGCATTTCCTAACACAAGGTCACAAATACTTATGCCTGTTTTTTTCTCAGAGTTTTATAATTTTAGGTCCTAAATTTAAATTTATTATCAATGTTGAGTTAGTTTTTGCATATGATGTGAAGTAGGGGTCCAACATTATTCTATAGCATAGGGATATCCAGTTATTCTAATGTCATATTGAAAAAAACAATTCTTTCTTCCATTGAATTGTCTTAGTATTTTTGCCAAAAATCATTGACCATAAATGTGAAGGTTTATTCTTGCACTGTCAACACTATTCCATTGGTCTATATGCCTATCTTTTTGCCACTACCACACTCTCATGCCCACTATAGCTTCTTAATAAATTATGAAATCAGAAGGTGTGAGTACTTCAAGTTTTCCTTCTTTGTCAAGATTGTTTTGGCTATTCTGGATCCTTCGAATGTCTAAATGAATTTTGAATAATCTTATTGGTATCTTCAAAAATAAACACAGCTTGTATTTTGATAGGAATTACATTAAATATGTAGATCAATTCAGGGAGTATTACTATCTTAACAATATTAAGTTTTCTGAACCAAAAACATGTGAGGGCTTTCCATTTATTTAGGTTTTCTTCAATTTCTTTTTATTTTTTGGTATTTTTCCATATACAAGTTTTGAATTTTTTGTTAATTTATTTCTAAGTATTTTATAATTTTTGATGCCATTGTAAATGACAGTTTTCTTAATTTAATTTTCAGATTGATCATTGCTCGTAGAGATACAATTTTGTATATTGATCTTATATTCTGCACAATTTGGTGAACTCACTTATTAGTACTTTTACTGGATTGAATTATGTCCCCCCAAAACTCATTGAAGCCTACTTGTGTTTCCCAAGTTTCATATATTAGAAACTTAGCCCGTGCTGTGACTGTTAAGAGAGTGGGAAATCCTGTTATGGAGCCTTGAAGAGGGGATTGGATTGTAGGTCCATGCAGTAGTGAACAGATTAAAAATTGTGGTCAAAGGTTTTGTTCTGAGGGCTTTAAAAGAAGAGGACAGTCTCTCTCTCTCTCTCTCTCTCTCTCTCTCTCTCTGCTCTCTCTGCTTCCACCATCTTGCAGTGTGAGACCCCTGGTTTACTGTCACCACCACCAGATGGACTTTGGGCTTCCTAGGCTCAGAAACTATAAGCAATAAGTTTTGTTTTCTTTATAAATCACCTAGTTTCAAGTACTTTGTTATAAGCAACAGAAGCAGACTAATATGATACTAATAGTTTTTAGTAGATTTTTCCTATAAATATATTTTTCCTATGTCATCCATAAATATATATTTACATTTTCCTCTTCAATTTGGATGTTTTTAAAAATTTGCTTTTCTGATTACATTGGTTACAACCTCCAGCAGAATGTTGAATAGAAGTGGAGAGATCAGATGTCTTTGTCGTGTTCCTAATCTTTGGGAAAAGCATTTTAGTTAATGGTAATGGACTGAAAGATAGCTGTGGATTTTTGTAGATATTCTTTTTCAGATTAAGGAAGTTCCCTTTTATCTATATTATACTTTGTATTTTTATCATGAAAGGGTGTTGGATTTTGTCAAATGCTTTTCTCCATCTATGGGGATGAACGTGTGATTTTGCACTTTATTCTACTGATATGGTGTATGAACTTATTTTGGGGTGTTAGATCAATCTTGCATTCCTGAGATAATTTCCATTGATCATGGTATATAATCATTTTCCCATGATGCTAGCTTCAGTTTGTTAGTATTTTGCTGAGAATTTTTAATCTTTATTCATAAGAGATA
>NW_007726423.1:515838-532405 GCF_000696425.1 Galeopterus variegatus | reverse complement strand
TCAAAAAGAATAATATACTTCAGAATAAACTTAATCAAGGAGGTGAAACACCTGTACACATAAAATGACAAAACATTGCTGGAAAAAATTAAAAGCAGCACAAATAAATAGAATCCATGTTTATGGATTGGAAGATTTAATACTGTTAAAATGTCTATACTACTCAAAGTGATCTATACAATGCAATCCCTATCAAAATCCAAATGCACATGGTGAGCACAGTATTATACTGTTTATTTCAAAATTACTAAAAAGTATTTTTAACAATCTCACCACAAAAGATAAATTGGTGAGGTGATGGATATATTAATTAGTTTGATTAAATCTTTCTATAATGTGTACATAGATCAAAACATGACATTGTACCCCATACACACACACACACACACACACACACACACACACACAAAATTATTATTGGTCAATTAAAAGTAGATAACAATAAATTTAAAATATTGTGTTTTTTAAAAATCCAAATAGCAATTTTGACAGAAATAATTATTATTGGTCAATTAAAAGTAAATAACAATAAATTTAAAATATTGTGTTTTTTAAAAATCCAAATAGCAATTTTGACAGAAATAAAAAAAGTATAAAATTCATACAGAATCATAAAGGACCCTGGATAGCCAAAGCAGTCTTGAGAATTAAAACAAAGCTGGAGAAATCATACTTCCTGACTTCAAAACATTTTATAAAGGTACAGTAATCAAAACAATATAGTATTGGCATCAATATAGATATTTAAAGATATTTATGTCAATACCAATGAACAAAATAGAGAATCCAGAAAGAAACCTTCACTATATGGTCAAGTGATCTTAAACATAGGTATCAGGCCTATACAATGAGGACAGGATAGTTTCTTGAAAAAGTGATGCTGGAATCTTGGACAAAAAGAACAAAGCTGGAGGTATCACACTCTGACTTCAAAACATACTATAAAGCTAATAGTAACCAAATCAGCATGGTACTGGCTTAAAAACAGACAAATTAACCAGTGCAATAGAACAGAGAGCCCCCAAATAAACCACATGTTTACAGCCAACTGATTTTAGACATAAGTGAAAAATATACAATGAGGAAAGAACACACAATACACAAAAATCAACAGAAAATGTAATAAATACCTAAATTTAAGAACCAAAACTATGAAAGTACTAGAAGAAAACATAGGAAATGCTACACGAAATGGGAGTAAGCAGTCCTTTTTTGAGGGAGACTACAAAGGCACAGGCAACTAAAGGAAAAATAGACAAATAGGACTACATCAAACTAAACAGCTTCTGCACAGCAAGGGACACTGTCAACAAAGTGAAGAGACAACCTACAGACTGGGAAAAAGTGTTTGCAAACTACGTATCAGACAAGGAGCTAAAATTTAGAATATATGCAGAAATCAAACAACTCAACAGCAAATAGCAAATAACCCAATTTAAAAAGGGGCAAAGGACTTGAACAGACATTTCTCAAAAGAAGACATACAAATGATCAATACACATATGAACAGATGCTGAACATCACTAATCATCAGGGAAATGCAAATTAAAACCACAATGAGATATTCCCTTGCTCTAGTTAGAATGGCTGTTATCAACCAGACAAAAAATAACAAATGTTGGTGAGGATGTGGACAAGAAAGGAACCCTCCTATATTATGGGTGGGAGTGTAAATTGGTACAGCCACTGTGGAAAACAACGTGGAGCTTCCTCAGAGAACTAAAAATAAAGCTACCTTACAACCCATCTATCCCACTACTGGGTATATACCCAAAGGAAATGAAATCTATATATCAAAAGGACACCTGCACTCCCTTGTTCATCACAGCACTATTCACAATAGGTAGGAGATGTAATCAACTTAAATGTCCATCAACAGGTGGATGGATTAAAAAAACTGTGGTGTATGTACATAATGGAATACTACTCATCTATTAAAAACAATAAAATTTTGTCAGTTTCAGCAACATAGATGGAACTGGAAATCATTATGGTAAGTTAAGTCAGTCAGGCAAAAAAAACAAATACTGAATAGTATCACTCCTATGTGGAATCTACAAAGTAAAAATCAGGAGTTCTCCAAGGAGTAGAGAGTAGAATAATAGTTACCAGAGTTCAGGTGGGGAGTTGGAGGAGGGTGGAGGAAAAAAAGTAGTGGACTAACGGGTACAAAACTATACTATCTACCCTAATGATTCACCAAGTGAATTGTTGTACAGTATATGCATGTGTTGAAACAACATACTTTACCTCATAAATATGTATAAATAAATGTTAAAATATTTTGAATTAAAACCAGAAAAAAGTGGTGCTGGAAAAACTTAATATCCACATGCAAAAAAATGAAGTTGGACCCTTACCTTACACCATACACAAAAATTATTTAAAATAGATTAAAGACAAAATCATAAGATATGAAACTATAAAACTCCTAGAAGACAACATAGGTAGAAAGCCACAAGACATTTGATTTGGCAGTGATTTACTGGATCTCACACCAAAAGCAGAGTCAATGAAAAGGAAAATAGACAAACTGTACTTCATGAAAATTTTTAAAAATTGTGGATTAAAAGACACTATCAGCAGAATAGAAAAGCAACTCACTGAACAGGAAAAAATCACATGCTTATTAAGGGACTCATATCCAGGATATATAGAGAACTCCCAAAACTCAACAATAAAAAATAAACCAACCTGATTAAAAAATGGGCCAAGATCTTGACTAAACATTATGCAAAAGAAGATATTAAAATGGCCCGTGAGCATATAAAACGGTGTTCAACATCACTTGTTATAAGGGAAATGCAAATCAAAACCACAATGAGATGTTACCTCACAACTTTTAGGATGATCAGTATCAAAACAGAGACAAAACAAAAACAAAAACCAGAAAATAACAAGTGTTGGCAAAGAATATGAAGAAATTGGAACCCATGTATACTGTTGGTGGAAATGTAACATGATGCAATGCTATGGAAAGCAATATGGTGGTTCCTCAAATTGTCAGAAATCAAGTTACCATAGGATCCAGAAATCTCACTTTTGGATATATATCCAAAAGAATTGAAAGCAGGATCTCATAGAGTTATTCACATATACATTTACTGCAGCATTATTTACAATACCCAAGAGGTAGAAGCAAACTGAATGTCCCTGAAGAGATGAATAAATAAAATGAGGTGTGTGTATATATATATATATTATTCAGCCTTAAAAATAGAAGGAAATCCTGCCATATATGACAACATATCCCTTGAGGATATTATTCTAAGTGAAATAAGCCAGACACATAAAGAAAAATATTTCATGATTCTGTTTATTTGAGGTATCTAAAAGAGTCAAACTTTTAGAAACAGAAAGTAGAATGGTGATTTTTCAGGAGCTGGGGGAGAAGGGGAAAATGGGAGTTGTTTAATGCATATAGAGTTTCAGTTTTGCAGACTGAAAAGTTCCAGAGATCTGTCGTATGACAATGTGCGTATAGTTAACACTGCTCTACTGTACTATTAAAAGTGATTAAGATGAAAATTTTGTTTTTTGTTTTTGATCTTAATTAAAAAAAAATACTACAAACTCTCTATTACTATTAAAGTGTTATGCTGGCATATTGATAAAAAGGCAATTCAGTGGAATAGAATATATGATCCACAATTAGACTCAACTACAAATAGAAATCTAGGATATTGGATATCGGAGCACCATCCAAATCACAGGCACAAAGGTATTCTTTATAATAAAGGGAGTTGGACAACTAGACAGCGATTTTGAAAATGGTAAAATTAGATACAATATACATAGATCCATATATACCTCTAATGAATGAAAGATCTAAATTGACAAGTTTAAATATAAAAATTCTACAAGAAAACATAGGTGTATTTCTTTATGAACTAGCCATAAGAAATGACTTTCTGACTATGACTAATAATAACCCAGCCGCAATAAAAGAAAGGATTGATAAATAAGTGTCCACAAATTTAAAAAATTACATGGCCAGAATGACATAAGCAAAGTCAAAGAAAAATGGCAACCTGGGGAAGCTATCTGCAATATATACCACAGATAAAAGGCTAATACCCCTAATGTTTTTTTTTTAAAGGCTCTCTTAAAATCTAGGAGAAAAAGTGGCAAGAATGTTATAGAGATTTTAAAGTTTCAAATTTTATAAAAGAATGGACAAAAAAATGAACATTTTAAAAAAACATAAAAAATATTATTCAAATATGTAAAAATGTTTATATAGATCTGCCAAGAAGTAAGACATAGCATTTCATCTTATAATAAGAGAAATATAAATTTAAATAATACTGAGATACCATAGTTTACCCATCTTCCATCAGATTGACACAAATTCAAAATATTGACAATATACTCTGTTGGTGAGAATGTGGAGAAACAGGCACCCTCGTACATTGCTGGTAGAAATACAAAATGGAATATTTATGGAAGGGAATTTGTAAATGTCCAACAAAATCATATATGCATTTACCCTTCCATCAAGCAATACCACATTTAAGAATTTATCCCCCAGATAAATCTCTAAAAATATGAAAATGCATTTACACAAAGTTAGTCTCTACAGCATCATTTGTAATTGCAAAAATACTTGAAACTACCAGAATGCCTAAAGATAGGAGATTTGGTTTTTTGTTTGTTTGTTTGTTTGTTTGTTTTTGTCTTTTTTCATGACCGGCAACAGATCGCAACCCTCAGTGTCGCGCCCGTACCGGACCGGGACCGGCAACGGGATCGCAACCCTCGGTGTTGCCCCCACTCCTCGCTCAGCCAGTGAGCGGGAACCGGTCTGTATGTGGGATCCGAACCCTCGGCGGGAGCGCCGCCGCGCTTCCCAAGTGGCGCACTGTAGCAGTGCACCACCGGGCCGGCCGGAGATTTGTTAAGTACTCTTTGGTACATACACAATGGAATACTATGGAGCTACAGAGAAAAAACAAGGAAGAACTCGTATGAATTGATAGGAAGTCATTTTTAGGAGATATTAGTAGATGGAAAAATCAAAGCACAAAAGATAAACATTTCTAGTATGCTAACTTTTATGTGACACAGAAAGAAGACATGGATATATTGGTTTATCATTACAAAAACACCCAGATAAATTAGAAAACAATGAAGTTGGGGAGGGGAATGGGTTGGAAAGGATATAGTGAGAGCGAAACTTCTCTGAGTACACTTTTTTGTATAGTTTGACTGTGAACAGAATGTTAATACTACATATATTTAAAAATTAAAAAAACTAGTTAATGGGAAAGAAAAGCAACAACCTAAAATGAAAGCAAACTTAAACAAATGAACTTAACTCTATTTCAAATGACTATCATGATCACACTGAAGGCGAAAGAGATTAAGAGAGAGACAGAGACACAGAAAAAACTAATTCAAGTCAGTTATAAACACAATATTTGATTATATTTTGTCAGTTTTCAACAGGGAGAGGTTGGGGTAAGGCAGAAGGAATTGAAAATAAATTATTTTTAAGTAGGTTATTATAGAGGTATTGGTGAAGAAATACTAAAACTATTTAAGATTACGAGGGATCTTCAAAAAGTTCATGTAAGGATTTGTATTACGTTTTAATTCCACTTTACCATGAAATTTTTCAAGTATCCTCATATTACAGAGTTGAACAAATAAATAAATGTGTTGATGTGGCTGGGAGCTCAGGTTCTCCACATGAAAAAAAGGGGCATCTCAATATAGAAGTGGTGGAAGGCAAAGAAAACCTTGCTGGGATTATTTGGAATTGGAGGTATTACTGTGCACACATGATTTCTAAAATACGTATATGTACATGTATATTCATGCTTATATGTGTATGTATGTATGTGTGTGTGTACATGCACATATTTCCTAAGTCTAATCTCTGAAAAGGCCATTATGTAAATATACTCCAGTGATAATGAACATACCTAGTGCACACACCTGGAAACCCAGAGTACCTCAGAAAAATGTTTAATTTTAAGGATGGGGCAAGGTAGGTACAAGATAAACCTATAACTAGATAAGTCTAGAATTAAATGAATACAGTTCTGCCAAAACTTAAGACAGTGTTTTAAAAAATGATAGGGGGTTATCGCAGGAGCCAGATTAAATGGCTTCCTGCCGGTCCAATCTGCCACAATTTCACAAAAGTACATACAAATTGTAAGCCATTGAAAAATAGAAATTCCTGAGTCCATACTAATAAGAAACAAATAAATGGGTGGAGAAAATTGGACTCTTGATTACAACAGAATTCTTTGGAGTGTCTAGAGAAGTGGAATAAGTGCTGGATGAACAATCATCACTTTGTACCTGTAAGGGCCAAGATTGGATTAGGCAAGTCTCCTCAATGGATGCTACATCTAGGGAGATGTTTAGATAAGAAGCAGGATATTTGCATTGCTTTAAAGTATCTCCCCTCAGTCTATTGCTATTAGGTGCAATAAGGAAAAATCAAATGGTAATTATACAGTGGAGAAAACAGAGAACACTTTGACCAGGTGATAAAATTAACATCACCAATGAAAGACACATGGAAATAATGGGTCTCCAGATGTGATGCACTGTAAAGGATGTAATGCCAATTATTTAATATTTGGATCAAAATCAAATAATTTCCAAACTAAGTATGATTTAAAAATCAAACTCAAAATGAGGAACATTCTATTACAAAAGGTTGAAAAATTATTTTTCAAAAATATCAGTGTAGAACTTCTGATCAAGATGGTGGGATAGATGGTACCCAGCATTACTCTCTCCCACAATCAACAAATTTACAACTATTAAAAAGCAATGACTGCCAAGCTGGGGCTGCTAGAGCTCAGGGGAAGAGGAGGAGAGACTTATGGAGTTCATGAAGGGGGAGAAGCCATGATGAGAGAAAGAAAGGACGGCTCCATTTCAAGCCCCGACCACTTCAAGGCTTGAGCTGGTGAGTGCACGGAGCAAGAGCTGCCAGAAGCTGCAGCTGTGCCCTTTGGATGAAGTTGCTTGGAGGTGGCAGGGGAGAAGAGGGCCTTGGTGGCCCCCAGGCCAGCAAGACCACTAACAAGATTCCTGTGGATCCACATAGGAGCAAGGGGCCAGACAACTGAAAAAAGGAGTCACCCAGAAGCTGGTGAGTCATTGCAAGGGACATGGCCCTTCCTGTGGAAAGTGTTTGGGGTGTGGGGGAGACAGGCCCACCAGGGGAACATTGGGGAACAGCAAGGACAGCTGATCTGTCATCCAGTCAGCACAGGACCACTTAGTGGAGACTGGTCAAGAATATAGAACTGCAGGGGGCACAGTTTGCTGAAAAGACTCAGGCCCAAACCATAGTTTCCACACAACCCAGCTGTACAAGATCTCATAAGACCCAGAAGTGCTTTAAGCTGCACAAAGAACCTTCCCTAAAGAATCAACAGCAAAGAATCAATTTAGCTCAGCCACAGGGCTCAAGTGCTGGTCCCCACAGGAAGTTCCCCCATTTTAGAAGTAAGCAAAGGACAACGAATTAGTTCCAATGTAGAGTTTAAGTGTTGGGAATAGTGAATAATCCAACACAGAACTGAAAGAAAGAACAAAAAACCCACAGCTCAGAGACAAAGTTCTGATATTAACCGGTAAGGTTCTAACACCACCTAAGAACACCTGTAAAACCTAGAAGGACCGGAAGCCCCCAAACTCCCAAGCCAGGGTGATGAGAGGGCTGAGGGCCTCAGCCATATCCCCCAAGTGCCCTCATTCAGCCTGTTGACAACTACTGAGCCACTGCCAGAAGCGCCCTGGGCTTCTGAGCCAGGGAGGTGGGGGACCAAGGTCCTCAGCCACGTCCCTCTGACATCCACATCCAGCCCAGTGATGACCACTAGGTTGCCACTGGAAGTGCCTCAGTCTCTTGAGCTGGTGCAGTGGGGGGCCAAAGGCATCAGCCACATCCCCCCAAAGTCTGCATCTAGCCCAGCCATCACTGAACTGCACCAGAAGCCCCCTGGACTCTCCTGCCATGGGCCTCGACCACACCACCCCTTCCTCCTTTCTCTTCCTCCCACTCTTCCCCCTTCTTTTCCCCCTTTCCCCCTCCCCCCAACTGCTCCACAACAACTTACTGTGTAAAAATAAAAAAATAACAAATAAATAAATTTAAAAAATATACCAATGTAATATAAGATTTATAAAAGACATGGATATGGTTTAGAATAAAAGACGTTAAAGAGACATGATGCCTGAATGCAATTCTTGGTCCCCGATTGGACCCTGTCCTGAAAGGGAAAAATGCTATAAAGAATATTATCAGTCAACTGAAATAAAAAGAATATGAACGTCAAATTACATTTAAAGCATTCTATCAAAGTAAATTTATGAAGCTGATCCCTGTTATTAGGTAATGCAAACTGAAAAAGTTAGGGGTTAAAGGCCATGGTGTATTACACTCAGGTAATTCTGAGAAAATATTCAAAAAAACCACGAGCAAATGATAAAGCAAATGAGACAAAATATTAACAATATTTGAATGTTGGTGAAAGGTGTATAAATGGTCTCTGTATTTTTATTTTTGAAATTTTCATAAACAAAATTACTACCAATTTTTTAATGGGTACACATGACATCATACTGAATGTGAATAATACATATTGTGAAACCTTCCACCTGTTTCAAATTAACATATAAATAAAATAAAAACCTGATTACATTCCATTTGGGTGCTTTAAAAAATGTACAAAATATTTCTCAAGTTGATCCACAGAAGCAAACAGGCAAGAATAACTAAGAATTTATTTGAAAACACAGAAAGGAATGAGGAAGACATGATACCAGGTGGCAAAATATATCACAAAGGCTTCATATAAAGACTGCATAAGACTATTCAAAATGAGAGTGACAATAAGCACAAGAGAACACATAGCCCTGAAAAAGACTTACTGTGTAAAAATATATTTGAAATCAACCAAGCATTGATGTATTACCCATTGATTAGGTTTGAAAAATAGCAAATTGATATGAAAAATTTCTAAGGGATTCTTTACCTATGCCATAAAGTAGCATTACTGACCTTTTTTTTTTTTAATGTAGAAAAAACCATTACTAAAAATGAAAAAGCCTTGTGAATTGACTCTGGTAAAACATGATGGAAAATTTATTACTTGTCTAGTGATGGATGACTACAGCTGTATTCCTAAATAACTGTAAAAAATATAGAAACAAAAATGTAGTAAATAGATGTTTCCAGGAATAGATAAGGGGGTGATTATGCTTAGAAAACAATTAAATAGGGATTTCCATTAGTGATCATAAAAATGGTCATTAATATGTACAGAACATTATTATCCTGATAGCTAACCTATGGACCTCTAGTTAGATTTGTTAGGACATCATAATTTATTTCAGTAAACACACATTAGTGTCAAATCCAGTTTTTAGGAGATGGCCTCATAATGGAACAAGGTGCTTTCTATTTGAACATTTTAATTAGAAATATGATAGAGTACATCTTTTCCCTTCATAGAAATAATAGAGCTACAGTATGCTAGTTTTTTCCATCTCTAAAGATTTTTAATGAGTTTTTGAAAAAGTTTCTGTTAATTATGAAAATTTAAAGCATGATGATTGAAAGAAATAAATTTGAGTCAAGTGTTTTTTATTATCATCTCAATGAGAAGAGAAATCAACACTTTCACAGTGCTAGGGAATTTAAACACATTTTCCTTTCCCTCACCTAGTATGAGAGACAGTGGGTAACTTACTTAAAACAGCAGTTTTTGTTGTGACTTAAGATTATTAGTGGGTAAACATTCATTTCACATCATCATCCTGCTAAAATAATTACAGGTTATATTCAATTTTAACTTGTCACTAATAACAGCCTTTTATTTCGTGGGTCAGTACTAAAATATATGAAAGTGTTTTCTCTCCGCTCTCAAAATTCTGATTCTATATTTTTCTCCCTTTTTATTTCTTTATTCCAATAAAAAGCTGTAAAGAACTTCTAAAGAAACAGGAAGAAGATTTCTTAGAATTAGCACTCTACTTATATTTAAGGAGTATGGGTTCATTATCTCAAAAAAAATTTTTGAATTGGAATTTTTAGATAATAATATTGACGGAGGAGCTTGGAGAGTTAATGGATTTGATATATTGCGAATAGTAGTGGAACTTCTGGGAAAATGAAGGACTAGAGGTGACCAAGGTATGTCCCTCGCACAGAAGATCAAAATGCGCCCACTGCACCTGTCGCCACAGTCACTGGAGCCACTGTCCCATCCTGGAACCATCGTACATTGCAGAGCAGCTTCCTGCAGAGCAACAGTCCTGTGGGTTGCCCATAACTACAGCTATGGACTCCACAGATGTGAGAGAGCCATCTCTCTGCAATCACTGCCACCACTGCAAGTTAACCCTGCTGCTGCTGCACACACTGTAGCTGCATGGACCACCTCTGTGGACATCACAGCCAAGTGGGAGGCTGCTGCAACCACCAATGCTGCAGTTGCTGCCACATCCAGCACTGGCAGGCAGCCACCACTGATGTGTGAACAGCACACTGGAGCCATAACAGCCACGTGAGCAGCCTGCCAAAACCACCTCCACAAACACTGCTACTGCAAGGGTGGCCTGCTACTACAGCAGCAGCTGCAGCAGACACTGCCACTGTGCAGGCAGACTGCCCATCACTGAACTGTATTGACAAAAGGAGGATCACCAGTGAAGTCCAGGGAAGGAGAGAAATGGAAGAAGCAACTGCTCTACAAGATGATCAGACATCAATGTAGAGATACTAGAAATATGAAAAACAAGACAATATGAGTCCACCAAAGGAATACAATAAATCTCAAGTACCAGACCTCATATAGCAGGAAAACCCTTGAAATGACTGAAAAGGAATTCCAAAATAATATTGTTAAGGAAACTCAATGAGATACAAGAAGACATAGTTAGAATGAAACAATGAACCCAACACAACTATCCAGGTTATGAAGGAAGATATTTACAAAGAGATCAATACTTTTAAAAAAGAATGCAGCAGAATTCATGAAACTGAAGGGGTCATTTGATGAAATAAAAAACACAACTGAGGGCTTAAGCTGCAGACTAGAGCAAGCAGAAGAAAAAATTTCTGATCTTGAAGACAGTCTCTTTGAAATAGCTCAAGCTGTCAGAAAAAAAGAGAATTTTAAAAAATGAAAAAAATCTAAGAGAGATAGCAGACACAATTAAGTACACAAACATCTGAATCATGAGTATTCCTGAAGGGAAGGCGAAAAGAAAAGCCATTGAGAACGTATTCAATGAAATAATAGTGGAAAATTTCCCAGGTATAGGGAGATACACAGACCTTCAGATTCAGGAAGCTCAAAGATACCCAAACAGATTCAATCCAAAATTGTCCTCTCTGAGGCACATCATAGTCAAACTTGCAAAACTCAAAGACAGAGAATCCTAAAAACAGCAAGGGAAAGCATCAAGTCACCTATAAGGGAGCCACCATCCCACTAACAGCAGTCTTCTGAAAAGAAAATTTACAGGACAGAAGAGAATGGGGTGATATATTCAAAATACTAAAAGGAAAAAAAAAAAAACCTGCCAGTCAAGAATACTATACCTAGCAAGGCTATCCATTAGAAATAGAGGAGAAACAGTGTATTTCCCAAACAAATAAAAACTATGAGAGTTCACCACCACATGACCAGCCTAACAAAAAAATCCTCAAGGGGGTCCAACATCTGGAATCCAAAAAATGATAATGAATGTCATGGATAAATAGGAAAGAACAAAACCCACTGGTAGAACAATAATGCAAATGAGAAAGAAAGAAACTGTACCTTACCACTTCCAAAACCAGCAAACACCAAACACAAACAATAAAAATGAAAGAAAGGAGCAAAAGATATTTACAAATATCTGAGTAAAAATTGATAAAATGCCAGGAGCAGGACAATACCTTTTGAAACAACACTAAATGTGAATGGATTCAATTACCCACTCAAAAGACACAAACTGGCTAATTGGATTAAAAAGCTAGACCCAACTATGTACTATCTATGAGAGACTCACATCACATGCAAAGACACACAAACTAAGAGTAAAGGGGTGGAAAAAGATGTCCCACACAAATGGAAATAAAAAATGAACAGGCAGAGCTATTCACATACCAAATAAAATAGAATTCAAACCAAAGACTATAAAAAGAGACAAAGAAGGCCACTACATAATGATAAAAGTATCTATCCAGCAAGAATATATAACAATCATAAATATATATGCACCCAACATCCGAGCACCCAGATATATAAAGGAAACACTATTAAACTTAAGGAAAGAGAAAGACTCAAATACAATAATTCTTGGGGACCTAAACACCTCTCTCTCAACATTGGACAGATCATCTAAGCATCAAGTCAGCAAAGAAACACAGGGCTTAAACCGTACTTTAGACCAGTTGGGCTTGGTGGATATCGTTTCATCCAACAACCAAAGAATATACATTCTTCTCATCAGTACATGAACATTCTCTGGGCTGAACCATATGTTAGGTCACAAATCAAGCCTCAACAAATTTTAAAAAATTGAAATAATTTCAAGTATCTTCTCAGACCACAATGGATTGAAACTAGAAATCAATAACAAGTAAATCTTTGGAAACTAAATAAACACATGGATATTAAACAACATGCTCTTGAATGACATATGGATTAAATAAGTAATCAGAAAATTTCTTGAAACTAATGAAAATAAATATACATCATAGCAAAACCTGTGGGATACTGCAAAAGCAGTTCTAAGAGAATTTTATTGCAATAAATGCTTACATCAAAAGAAAAGAAAGATTTAAAATAAACAACCTAACACTACACCTCAAAGAACTAGGAAAAAAACATCCAATCCCCAAATTATTAGATGGAAAGAAATAATGATGATCACAGCAGACCTAAATAAAACAGAGACCTCAAAATGATACAGAAATCAATGGAAAAAAAAGTTAGTTTTCCTGAAAAGATAAACAAAAGAGACATTAGTTAGGCTAACTAGAAGAAGAGAAAAGACCCAATTAACAAAAATTAGAAATGAAAAAAGAAGCATTACAACCAATACTACAGAAACACAAAGAATCAATAGAATCATTATTATAAACAACTATATTCCAACAAATTTGAAAACCTGGAGAAAACTGATAAATTTCTGGACACATACAAACTACAAGACTGAACCAAGAAGAAACAGAAAACCTGAACAGACCAATAACAAGAAATTAGATTGAAACAGTAATCAGCCATCTCCCAACAAAGAAAAGCCCAGGAACAGATGGCTTTAAGCTGAATTCTACCAAGCCTTTAAAAACGAACAGACCAATAACAAGAAATTAGATTGAAACAGTAATCAGCCATCGCCCAACAAAGAAAAGCCCAGGAACAGATGGCTTTAAGCTGAATTCTACCAAGCCTTTAAAAAGGAATTAGTACCAATTTTCTTCAAACTATTCCAAAAAATTGAAACAGAAGCCATTCACTCAAACTCATTCTATGAGGTCAGCAGCACTCTGATACCCAAACCAGACAAAGATAAAACAAATAGAGAAAACTTCAGGCTGATGTGCACGAATGTAAAATCCTCAATAAAATATTAGCAAATAGAATGCAGCAACAAATCAAAAAAATTGTACACCAGTATTAAGTGGGATTCATGCCAATGTTGCATGGATGGTTCAACACATACAAATCAATAAATATGACACATACATCAACAAAATTAGGGATAAAAACCATGTAATTATGCCAGTAGATTCAGAAAAAGTACTGGACAAAATTCAGCATCTCTTCATGAGAAAGGCTCTCAGCAAATTAGATATAGAACAAAAAATCTTAAGACAATAAAAGCCATATGTGACAAACCCATCACCAATATCATCCTGAATGGTGAAAAGCTTAAAGATTTTTCCTTAAGAACAGGAATAAGAGAAGAATGCCCACCTTCACTACTCTTATTTAACATATTATCAGAAGTACTAGCCAGAGCAATCAGGCAAGAGAAAGAAATAAAGGGCATCCAGATTGGAAAAGACAAAGTCAAATTGTCCCTGTTTGCAGGTGATATGATCCTATATATAGAAAAGCCTAAAGACTCTGCAGAAAAAGACTTAGAGTTGATAAATGTTATCAGTAAAGTTGCAGGACACAAAATCAATACACAAAAATTAGTAACGTTTTTATATTCCAACAGTAAACTAGCACAAAAGGAAATCATGAAAGATAGCCCATTTACAATTGTCACCAAAAAAGTAAAACATCCAGGAATAAATTTAATCAAGGAGGTGAAAGATCTCTACAGTGAGAACTATAAAACTCTCCTGAAAGAAGATAAAGATGACACAAAAAGATGGAAAGACATTCCATGCTCTTGGATTGGAAGAATTAACATATTGAAAATGTCCATACTACACAAAGCGATCTACAGACTCAATGCAATCCCCATCAAAATACCAAAATGACATTCTTCACAGAAATAGAAAAAGCAATCCAAACATTCATATGGAAAAACAGAAGACCTTGAATAGCCAAAGCAATCCTGAGCAAATTAAATAAATAAATAAAGCCAGAGGCATAACACTACCTGACTTCAAATTATACTAAGAAGCTATGGTAACCAAAACAGCATGGTCCTGGCATAAAAGCAGACACTTGGACCAATGGAACAGAATAGGGAACCCTGAAATCAACCCACATACTTAAAGCCAACTAATCTTCGACAAAGGCACCAAGAACATATATTGGGGAAAAGACTGCCCTTCAATAAATGGTGCTGGGAAAACTCGACATCCATGTGTAGAAGAATGAAACTAGAACCATACCTCTAGCCATATACCAAAATGAACCCAAAATGGATTAAAGACCCAAATATAAGACCTGAAACTATAAAACTCCTAAAAGAAAACATAGGGGAAACACTTTAGGAAGTAGGACTGGCCAAAGACTTTATAAATATGAGAAAGGATAACATTCAGAATGAACAAGAAACTCAAACAAATTAACAGTCAAAACAACCCCCCCCCAAGAAAACCCCAAATAACCCAATTGAAAAAATGGACAAAGGAGTTGAATAGGCATTTCTCAAAGAAAGATATACAAATGGCCAACAGACAAGTGAAAATTGCTCAACATCACTCAGCATCAGAGAAATGCAAATTAAAACCACACTGAAGTATCATCTCATACCAGTTAGACTGGATATCATCAAAAACAAATGCTGATGTGGATGTGAAGAAAGGGGAATCCTCTTCCTATACTGTTGGTGGGACTGTAAATTAGTACAGCCATTGTGGAAAACAGTATGGAGGTTTCTCAAACAACTACAGATAGAACTGCCATGTGATCCAGAAATCCCACTGCTGGTTATAGAGGAATGGAAATCATCATGTTGAAGAGACACCTGTACTCCCATGTTTATTGCAGCTCTATTTACAATAGCCAAGATATGGAACCAACATAAACATCCATCATCAGACAACTTAAGGAAATTGTGGTATATATACACAATGGAATACTACTCAGCCATAAAAAAGAAAAAGAATGAAATACTGCCATTAGCAGCAACATGGATGAACATAGAGAAAATCATGTTAAGTAAATAAGCCAGGCAAGAAAGAGAAATACCCCATGTTCTCACTCAGAAGTAGGAGGTAAAAAATAACTTAAAAAAGAAAGAAAGAAAGATACAACAATCACTGTAACAACAGAACTCAGGCTACCAGAGGTGGGGGGCAGGGGGGAATAAGGGAGGAATTGGTAAAAGGCCATGAAAAATTACTACATTGTATAATGTTGCATATACTAATGATCCTGATTTGAGCATCTTATATTGAACACAATTAATGATATTCAACTCTGTGTCCCACTGTAATGTACAATCAACAATGTTACAATAAAAAATAAATAAAATAAAATAAAATAAATAAAAATTTAAAAAGAAAATAATAGTGATTTTTGTCCTGAAAGTAAATTAACCAATTTTTCCAGTTTAGGTTGAACTTAGTTTTGGTGGAGGGATTAAATGAGTATGGCTGTGATCTAAAAGAAGGACACATATGTATTAGCCTCATGTATTTGCACCAAGCCTTTTTTTCCAGTTACTAAAAGGAAATGAAATAAGTACTCAAGCACACAGCTTGTGAGTTTGGGTGTACTTGCTCTATTCCAAATTAGTTCTCTGTGTGTCCTTTGGTTTCATATTTTAAATTAGTGTTAAGGTCCACTGGAAACTCCCGTCACCCTTGTTTTAATGTATTCTTCTTAAGCTATTGAATATGTTTGGCTCATATACTGTAACAGCCAGGGATCTCATATTAGGGACCTCTGGGAACGTAGAAAGCAAGCTATACATCACAACAGACTCCCCTGGCCTAACAGAATTAGGGAGCTTACCCAAAACTGACTTCAAATTTTGGTTTGCTCTGGTCTGGACCCACCCTGAGGTGGTTCTTATGCTCTATAGACAATCAGAATTTGGTAATTTGAGCCTCTACATCACTTTCAGTGAGAATAATTTAGGTACTTTGCTTCAACAGCATATGCCTATCATGCTCGTGGGATAAACA